>NC_048305.1:58636698-58837341 GCF_013100865.1 Trachemys scripta elegans
GAGGAGCAACCCGACCCAGACGACCCTCTGCGAACTGAGGAACCCATGGTGTGGGACCCCGCTGCCGAGCCCAGCGGGGAGCAGGTACAAATGGAGGGGGAAATGGAAAGCAGCCCGGGGGTAGCTGACCCCAGTCTAGCTACAACAGAGAGCGAACCAATGTTGGTGTGTTGCGGTCAGGACCCCACCAACACAGCGGCAGACTGACTGCCGCTCTTAGGGCCCCGGGCTGGGACACAGTGGAGTGGGTGGGCCTGTGTCCCCCCTGCCACCCCACTTAACGGGTGGCAGCCTCCCCCTCCAGCCAGCGCTCTGACACCGCTACGGAACTATTGGTTGCTGCCCTGAACTATTGTTTGTTGCCCCGCCCTGACTAAGGGCCTGGGGCGTCCCGAGTTTGTCCGTGCTCAGCTCCTGATACCCAGACCTGAGCCCGAACCCCTGAACTATTATTTGTTGCCCCGCCCTGACTGAGGGCCTGGGCCTACTAACTCTGCCTGGGCTCAGCCTGCAGGAAGGTCCTGAGCCCCTGAACTATTATTTGTTGCCCCGCCCTGACTGAGGGCCTGGGCCTACTAACTCTGCCTGGGCTCAGCCTGCAGGAAGGTCCTGAGCCCCTGAACTATTATTTGTTGCCCCGCCCTGACTGAGGGCCGGGCCTTAACTCCTGACTTTACGGCTCAGCCTGAAGGAAGGTTCTGAGCCCCCTGGACTATTGGGGGTTGCCCTCCCCTGAATAAGGGCCTGGGACGTCCTGAGTTTGTCAGGACTCAGCTCCTGATCCACGGAGCTGAGCGCCCGAACTATTGTTTATTGCCCCGCCCTGAGCTAGCGCGGGGGCTTGACTGACTTTGTAATCCCCAGCTCCGGCAGTGAGGACCGGAGCCCGGGCCTGAGTTACTGCCGGACCCTGACGGAGAGCAGGAGCGCATTGCAGAGGCCGTGTACCGTTGGCCTAGTCCCTGCCAGAGGGGCGGAACCCTGAGACCGATCCAGGCCGTGTAGTGAGGCGGCCTGGCCCCCGACGGCCCCTGAGAGGGCCCGACCCCCGCACCGGACGTTTACAGATGGACAGGCGGGTTATCAGAGAGAAGATGAATAGGACATATGATGATAAAGGTATCTGAGACAATAGAGGGTATAGACTAGATAAATTAAGCAAACTCATTTGGTAAATTACTTGGAATCCCTTTCTGACTTGAGTTATTTACATATGTCTAATTTATCTCAAATATTTTAATGTAAACATTTAAAAAAATAGCATCCTATTCTACAGACTATGGTGAAACTGATGCTTTCCGTTCTTTCATTGTATATACCTATTTAATTCTTCTATGCAATACCTTAGGCTTCCTTTGTCAAAACAGCTGAAAAATAAACTGGAAAAGGGTTGGGGGATAGATCGGTATGCATTTCTACCACTCAAAATTGAAATACAAGTTCAAAGTTTGTATTACAATGTTTCGACAGGCATTCAATAGAAGGTCAGTACAATATCCCTCAAACTGCTACCAAACATCAAAAGTTTTCCAGACATCTAATGTACTTTGGTATACTTCAAGCACCTGCCATAAAAGCTCAAGTACTTGTATATTAATTAGTTTAATAGTGAAGATAGAAGAATGGACAAAAGACAACATTTTGACCCTTCCAAATCTCTTTAGGGTGTTTGTGTGTGTGTGTGTGTGTGTGTGTGTGTGTGTGTGTGTGTGTGTGTGAAAATCTATCCACAGAACTTGTTCATCTCATGCTAAGTAATGGGTCATAGTTCAGAGATATCAGTATTATGCGTACGGTTGTAGGAACACACTTCTCTTTTAGCTGCTGAAGACAGAAAGGCAAATATCAGGTTTTCCATAAATTGCAATTTTTTCCCCATCCAGCTAATACAGAACTTGTCAATCAGCTAAAAGGCTTTTGCATCTAGATGGTTTTGCAAGACAGCACAACTCCTGTCAGCAATTGATCAAATAATAGTTCCCCTTCCCTATACTAATAAATAGTCCCCCATTTTTAATGAATGGCATCTAGCCACAAGAGGTATGTGATTAGTCAATTACAGTTGTTAGACATAATAACATTAGATTCATCAGGATCTCAAATCATGGGAAAAAAAGAAAGTTGTTAATGAGATTGTTGTATCCATATAAAACTGTTTGTTCTTTACAAATGAGCCGTTTATATAATAATAATAAATCATGACATAGCAAAATTACTTCCTGAAATATATCACAATACATACTAGCACTTTTATGTGGTATTATTTCTGAAGACTTTGACTCAGCACTATGTAATGGCAATGTTACAGTCATTCAGTTCAGTTTATTTTCTTTTGTACAGGTGGGGAAGAGGAAAAGAAAAATTAAAAATGAACCAACCTTCCTTCTGTGCCAATATGGTGGAATATGAAGTTCTCTCTTTCTCTATCTAGAGAGATAGTTTTTGCTGCTGCTTTTTCTAGAAGTGTTTTTGAGGAATTGATGTTTGTTTTGGCTTGTTTCCTTTCTTTAACAAAATTCCACACATATCCAGACTTTGTTTGCTTGTCTGGAAACCAGCAACAGCTATTGTGACATCTACAATATTGTCACAGAGGAAAGACCATGACCTACATTCAAGATCATCAAGAGAAATATGGCCCCCTTGTAATTCATGTTTTCTGGGTCCCCATCCCTATTTCACTCCAATTACAGAAATTTTGGGAGTGCCCTCACCTTGGAGCCTTAGTACAAATCCGCCCTCCCCGATGCCTGCTCTTCATCAGCTCTGAACTACATTCTCCAAGTTTAACTAGCAATCTCTCAGGAGCCAGTCAGATTTTCCCCAAAGTTAAGTACTTTCACAAGGCCAGCTGTTACACCCATCCAAAGCACAAATAGGGATAGGGGATTTAAGAGGCAGCATATATCCTAGCAACTAGGCCTGGTCTTCCAAGATCTGTAGTTTCAGTGTCTGGTGCTAGGAAGGAGAAGTAGACACTGATTCTCATGTGTGAGCATCTGTGTCCAATTATTCTATCACCCCCTCAAAGCTTCCTGTTAGTTTATGTGGGAGTAGCCCAGTGAGAAGCCCAGCATCGGTATGGAGGCCTGTGGACTCTTCCACAATCCCAGAGCACTGAAACAGTAAGGGAGGGTGCTATGAAAGAAGTGGCAGCACCTAATTTCTATTTCCAAATCTCCCAAATAGAAATTGGCCACCTTGAGTGTTAGATGTTTTTAAATAAAAGCCTGGGAGATGGATTTAAATCTGACATTCTGGGATTCCCTCTCCTAAGAGTTCTGGAACACTTAGTCTTCAACCAGAACTCTAGGTTTATCAGTAGAACAGACCACAAGGCACTAGCAAATTAATTTTACTGTGTAGGTGACCAGGCTGCCAATGATATAGTAGAGATATAGGGTGGTGCTGCTGTTATCTCCTATTGTGGTAAGGAGTTTTATTTTAGCTGTTGCATGAACTGTTTATCCATTCCTCGCTCTTTCTCATGTCTAAGGAACTCAGGGTGTCTATAAAGGGATATTCATAAATAAATAATCTGAATCAACAAAAGGTATGAATTTAAAATGGATTAGTTAAACTGCATTAAATCTCTTTGTGGATGCTCTTATTCACAGTTAAAGTGGGCTTAATTTGGTTTATTTCTGCAATCAATTAAACTAAACTAAACAATGTCATTAATCCACTTTAAAAATAAATTAAAATCAATGTTCCTGAATGTCCCCATATAGACAAGCCTTCAGATAACTTTCTTTTAAAAATCAAATAGAAAGACTACTGGCAAGCTACCCAGAATTCCCAAGAACTGTAACTTCTAATCACCCTAAACCATGTCCTGCTATCTACAAACCCTGTTGAAGAAATAAGACTCATTCTCTCTCCAAGTTAAGGAAAGGGGGAATGACACTCCACTGCTTAGAAATGGGCAGTGCTCATGTTGCTGAGCCTTGATCCAAACAGACTTTCTCTTAGCAGATGATATTTAGCCAGAAATTAAATCCATTCCATGTCTCCTCCAAACCAGTGCTTCAAACCTTCATTTTTTCTCTCTTTAGCAAAGGAAAGAACATTATTTGTTTTACAAGAGCTTAAACAATGAAATCTTAAATTTTCCACAGGAGGCAAATCTTATAGTATTTACTCAGTCAAAACTCCCATTCAAATCACTGAGTGTACTCTCAAGCTTTTGTTCCAAAATTAGTGTTTATGTATTCTGTAGATCAGGGATCGGCAACGTTGGCACGCGGCTCGCCAGGGTAAGCACCCTGGTGGGCCGGGCCAGTTTTATTTACCTGCTGACGTGGCAGGTTCGGCCGATCGCGGCCCCCACTGGCCGCGGTTCGCCGTCCCTGGCCAATGGGGTCGGCGAGAAGCAGCACGGGCGAGCGTCAGCAGGTAAATAAAACTGGCCCGGCCCGCCAGGGTGCTTACCCTGGCGAGCCGCGTGCCAACGTTGCCGACCCCTGCTGTAGATAAATTGAGGTAGATAAGATTTCTGCTTTTCTTTTAAAAAACATAATAGGAACTGGTATCTTGATACTTTGGCGGGGAGGGATAGCTCAGCGGTTTGAGCATTGTCCTCCTAAACCCAGGATTGTGAGTTCAATCCTTGAGGGGGCCATGCAGAGATCTGGGGTAAAAAATCTGTCTGGGGATTGGTCCTGCTTTGAGCAGGGGGTTGGACTAGATGACCTCCTGAGGTCCCTTCCAACCCTGATATTGTATGTATGTATGTATGATGGGTGCATTAGAAATGACTGTGATGGATATTTAGATTAGATAGAAAGGGGTCATCTTTGGAGGACTTCAGGAAAAATCATAGTGGGAGTTATGAAAATGTTCCTTACCTCAGATACACAGTACAAGTAAGTGAGTGACATGGAAAGCATTCTATGGTCACATAAAAAAACTCTTTGGAGATGTATTTCTTACTACTGCACATTTTATTCCATAGGGGAAGATGTTACTCTCTGTGGATGGACGGAACAGGCACTACATGTATACTGCATCCATGAGGGTACAATAGCAGCCATTGAATGGCATGGAGAAGAATTCCTCCCCCTCTGGCCTCCATGGAACTCTCCAGCACATACCTTGGTTACTATGATTAATAGCCCTGGGGACTCTAATCCTTTTATTTATCTATGCAACAAGTATGAAATAGGAAGGGGCCAGGTAAACTCCCCCACTAAAGCGATTCAGCTCTGTTCTTCAAAGTCTACTTCTAGTAGTAAAATTCACTCATCTCCAAGCCTGTTTGACTCTCTGTTGTGCCTGTGAACAAGGGTGACCATTGTGTTGTAGACACTTGTCCCTAGTAACTAGACCAAACTCATTCAACATTGTTTGCTACATGTTTTATAAAGCCAACAAAGGGAAAGGTGTTTTAAAAATACAAAGCACTCTAGAGTGCCTTTAAAAACTAACATGATGTGCATGGCTCTCAACTCACACATGTTAACTCTAATGCTGCCCATGTGCCCCCACACTGAAAGCTTTTACTGTCTTCTCTCCTCCTTGTGTGTCAGATTTAATAAAACACAGATAAAGACACTGAGCATTTTACTTGCTTTTACTTCAGCCTTCCACAAGTTTGTGAATCTGTAGAAAGTGCTCAAATATAATAAAAAGTAAACAAATGTGAGGAAAGGCCAGTCTAAAATGAAGTGATCTTTTGAGTTGAAGTTATTCTCCCTTTCCCAAATTAATCTGACATGGATAATAAAATATTGAAGGCAAAATATGCCTTCCATTGCCTGCTGTCCTCAGCCAGACAGGCAGTTCTGCTGTGGACAACTGTCTTTTGAACTACTCCCTTTGGAGCCAGTCCTGAAGTCAATGAGAGTTTTGTCTGCAAAGAGATAGAGCAAGGTCCCTAGCAATGGAGATTGATCAGACTTTTGGCAGAGTGAACTAGATGTGTCTCAAGGGAGACAAAACTACAGTATACAAACAGCTGGATAACCCTTCCCAGCATACTCTAATCATATCTTTTCTTATACTTCTCCATGTCCCAATTTGGTCTGATTGCCTGGTCTAGATTATCCATGTTTCATCTTATTCCTACAGTTGTAGATAGTCTACCTGTAATGTATTCTGTACAGACTGATATGCTGCACCCATAACTATTATTTATTACTTGTTTATGATAACACCATAATATGGTAGATACTTTCCAGACATAAAAGAAAGAGTTCCTGATCCAAGCACTCACAACAAAGGGATTTTTACACAAATCAAGATTAACTATAGGTAGCATGACAGATTTTTAAATGGGATTTTAAAATGGAAAGAGTAGAGGTCTTGCAGATGAGTTCAGGGAGGCTGTATGGTGGCCATACAGAAGAAGGTGCATTATTTGTGAGGGTGACAATTGGGCAGAGAAAGGTGGGAATATTGGCAGAGAGGATTACCATGGTATCCAAGCACCTGGTACCATATACACTATCTATATACAGTTTGTTCTTTTGTTTCCTTTTCACATTTGACTGATGTTTTGAAATGTTTTAAAAAGAGAGAACTACACCTCTACCCCGATATAACGCGACCCGATATAACACGGGTTCACATACAATGGTAAAGCAGTGCTCCCGCGGATCTGTGCGTCAGCTCCCAGCCGGGGTGCTCCGCTTCCTGCCGCCAGTGAGTGCGGGGAGGTTGGGGAAAGGATGCCCCCCGTACTCACCTGTGACGGGAAGCGGAGTGCCGCGGCTGGGAGCTGGTGGAGTGGAGTGGGCTGGGCCCGGGCTGCTCTGCTTCTGCCACTGCCGGTGAGTGCGGGACCTTTCCCCAACCCCCCGCTCAGCAACATGGCTGGGGCAGGGGCAAGGAAAGCGGAGGACCGCGTTATATTGGGGTAGAGGTGTATATGTATAAAGAGAAACATAAATTCCATTAAATTTCCCAGGAATAAACTCTCTGAAAAGTGTTTTCCGATAGCCTAATGACAAATTATGTTGGGATTCACTGATTATGTCCCACTGATTATGTGAATGAGAGTGGCAAAACCTAGCCAATGTTAAGGCCCACAGTGAACTTCAACACAATGGAAAAAGGAGGCAAATGCATAAGTGGTATCCCTCAGTGGCTTTGCCTGAACTTGCAAAACGGCAAATGAATTGCTTCAGATCATACAATTCAATCAATCATATTTCCTGGACTTTCTTATGACTGACAGTCAAGGGTCACACAGAACTACACAGGTCAGTACATTCACTTAGGCAGACCTTTATAGTTACAGCAGTGTGACTGGTGTCAGGGCACCGAGAGAAATTTTCGTCAGTCTTGAGAATAAATGGCAGAAAGAATATTGAAGTAAAGACAGCTAGGGATTTACTGAATGTCCTTGTCTATTGTCTGGCTGAACTAAAAACAGGAGAAAAGCAGAAATTGCAAAAAATCTGTCTCCAGAGGAGGATGCCCTCAATTGAATTTCCTATTTCAAATTATACTAATAGGCATGAACTTTCAGGAGCTTCACAGACCATTGCAATTTTGCAGAACATACAAAACTCTTCTCAGAAATATGTACTATTAAGAATCCTTATTTTCTAATCATTGTGGCATATGGGGCATATTTTGCTTTAAATAAAAGAGAGATCCTCTATTATTTTATGCCAAAGAGAACAAATGCTGTTGCAAAAGGTATCATTTGTTATTTATTATTATTATGTGTGTTACATTAGTAGTAGTGCTTGTCAGAAAATTTTCAACAAACTTTTTCTCATCAAAATATGTTGTTTTGTTGAAGCTGAACTGTTTTGTGAAGATGTATTGATTTCAACAAAGTTTTCGATGGGAAATTTTCTGAGGTCCAAGGTAGCTGTTGAAGATCTGGAAGGTGCCTAGGGGAAGAAAGGCTTTTCAGATTTACATCTAAAAACATTGTGTGATAAAGCCAAATTCTCTTCAGTCCATTGAAATTATTACCATGATTGAGGAGAGAATCTGACCCTGGTTTGTCCTAGGAGAACATGCAAGCCTTATGATTAGTTGCAATTATGTTGTTGCAACTGTTGTATTCAGGCCACCATGTTTAGCAAAAATATTAGTAACCTTAAATTCTATGATAATTTGAAGGAAAAACAAATAAAAGAGAAAGGGGAAGTGACAGTGGAATAAAAGTGGAGAGGTATAGGAGAAGGAAGAAATTTCATTAATAGAAAATAAGAAGCATCCCTATAAACAATCAAATTGTTCTTCATTACTTTGTCATAATGATTACTCTCATGTATTAAGCTGCTCCATTTAATGAGATGATTCATTTTTTGTCAGTCTCGGTCTGATTTTGAATCTAAAGGAACTGAGCAGAAATAAACAACCCCCCGTCCCAGTTGCCACATACAGTAGTATGCTTCTTTACTTTTCCCCTCAGAACATTGTGACTAGAGCGTACAATTTGTGATTTGTGGGGATTAAAGGCCTTGCTGGAATGCAGGCAACAGTGAATGTGCAGTTAGGATCAAATTATGCTGGGTTTATGTGGATGTACAGGGGGAAGAGAGAAAACGGAAAGAGCCTCCTTCCTTGCTCCTCTCAGACTTTGGACCCAATTCAGAACTGTGTGGTGGCTGTTCTGATGACCACCTTAAGACATTTCAGATTGCATTTATAGTCTGGCCTGTGATGGGATAGACTTCCCTTTAAGAGTAGTGGGGCCTGATGGTCAGCTCCCCACACCCTCCTTAAGAGCTTGAAAGGTCCGATTGTATACACACACACGGGATATACTGGGAGAGAGGAAGTGGTCCCATGAGTAATACAGGTTCAGGAGAAAGTTCTGTTACTGTTTCTTTAAGGGCCCCGGGCCAGGAGCCTTGCAGAGAGTATGGGTCAAGGCGCCCCTCTTGCCTAACCAATTGGGGATGTGCTGAGAGAAGTGAATCAGCATAAGTACTGCCTCCTCCCACCTTGCAGTAAGGAGTAGATATTAGCAGGAAAAGGGTGATTGAGCATGCTGAAGCCTCATTGAGGAAAAGTGGCCAGCTAAGGGAGGAGCTGGCAAAGGCCCTACAGCTGGCTAACCTTGCCCAGCTCCAGAGAAGATAGCTGAGGGCTCCTGCTTAAAATGGACCAAATAATCTGACTAGCAAATCCCAGCTCCGGAGGGGAGAGTCCCCTGTTTAAGGAGAGGGATTAACTAATGCAGCCCAGCTCTGAAGAAGAGAGATGGGGACTGCTGTTTAAGGAAAACCTAAAAAGGCGTAACCCAGAGAATGAACTGGGATAGGGTTCCAGAGGCAGAGGAAAGAAGAGCCTCCTGAAGGAAGGAGCCAGAGATTGCTAGTTGGATTGAGCCTGAGATGATGAATGGCCCTGGGTGTATCTGAGTAACTCCTATTTTCCCCTATTTATGGTAACAAATGTGACTGTTGGAAAGGGTCATGCCCTTTGGCAAAAAGGTCTGTCTGGACTGGTACATAAAATGGGTGAAGGGAAGTGAGACAGATCTTGCCTGTGGTGCCATGCCTGACTGCAAGGGGGCCTAAAATGGGGTGACACCCATGCTGTCACACCTTGGTATTGTTCACATTCCTGGGGGCTGGAAAAGGCTCATTTCATAGGGAAGGATCTGCCTGGGCTGCTGTGGTTCAGTGAGGGCTGACTGTGGGGTGACAGGGAAGTTTTGTGTTCCGCTAATTTTATTTTTGGCTTTGTAATTTATGGCTGGGGTGCCTTGGGCATTGGATAATGCCCCCTTTTATTTCTTTATACAACCTAATTATCAAAATATTAGCATATGGTGTTTATTGTACGTGTTTTAGCATAAAAGCATCAGATCTATTATGGCTTTTGGCCGCAACCCTGTGTTGGGAGTTGCATGGAATTGCACTGTTCTAGCAAGAGCAGTGGGAAGTGCTGTGCTTCAGGGATGCACAGGCACTCCTGGAGTTCCCACATGTGCACCAAGTCCAGGGCTATAGCTATCAGCCATCTGGCTCTGCTGGCCAATGCAGAACAAAGTAGGCAGGTAGCACAGAGAATGTGATCCTGGCTGACTTCAGTATGGGGATGGAAAGAGAAGCTCTTTGATTTATCCTGATTGCTCATTCAGGCTGGCTGTAATCTGGCCATCAATAAAGCCACTCAGAAAAGCAAAAGTTTCTGGCCAGTACACCATTGATGAGTGTATGACAGCAATAATGCTTTCCTTGCCCAGAATTAAAACACTTCTTTTGTTCCTTCCTGTAAAATTAAATGCATTGTATTCTCACTCATTTCAGTTTGTCTTTAATAAGCAAGCAGCCCTCTACTGAAATGACAGGTATTGTCAAAAAACACCTTCCTTTTTAAGAAGTTCTGCAGGAATAAAGCTGTGACTTTAATGTGTAAAGCTTTAAATAAAAAAGGCTTCTCAGCCATCTATTAGCAACTCAGGAATGACTGTTGGGTAACCAAACCAGACCTGTGCTC
Source organism: Trachemys scripta elegans (assembly GCF_013100865.1). NCBI lineage: Eukaryota > Metazoa > Chordata > Testudines > Emydidae > Trachemys > Trachemys scripta. The sequence continues at coordinate 58,647,112 of NC_048305.1, forward strand.
CAAAGCAGAAAATCCTACCAACTTGCCTCAGAAAGCACTGTTAACTTGGATAGTAGGCTGCTGTTCCCTGGGGACCACACCACCAAGAAGCAGCATTACCAGAGTGATGCTATGTTGTAGCTTGCTACACGGTACTGAGGGTCCCAGGTATATTTTTGTTAGTAATTTGTGTTGGATTCATGTTGGAGATTGATGGCCTCTCTTCATCTGCATGCAATTACAGCACAGACAGTGTCAGTGTCCCATTGTGCAGGGTCCTAGAGCCTGGGCTTCAGCTTGAGCCTACTGGAAGTCTACATAGTAATGAAACAACCTCATGAGCCTGAATTGGCTACCACAGGCCAGCCATTGGTGTGTACTTGCTGGGTACACATACCCTCAGTCTCTATATCTGTTCAATCTATAGTCTCTCTTCTGAGAGTGCAACTGAAGTGAGGTATGTTTTGCTGAAGTGTCACCTTGAGTGGAAGGATCCAAAATTCCACTAGCAGTTCCCAGAAGCACCCTGTCTCCTCTGTTGTTGTACATCACACAGCAATCATCCCCACTTGAATTATCACTTGCAGCAGAATGCACATCCTTATCAGAAAAAAAAGGGAAGGAGTTCCTGGAATTGTTGACTCTAACATCTCTACAATTCCAAAGCTGACCTAAAGGAGTGTCTATTAAAAACTAAAATGATTAGATAAAAGGGCAACTACTCTGACCTCTGCTACAGTGAGTAATGCTCTGTTTCCAATGACTATTACAGCTGCAGTGACAATGAACTTACGATTTTGTAAAGAATCGTAATAGAACTAGCTCAGCCAGGGAGGAGAGGAATATCTTACCACGCTAAAGCTAAATTATTTTATACTCAGCCCCCAGAGACCATACTTAAGACTGTAACACCATTGTGGGTAGGTGCTGTACAAATCCATATGAAAAGATGGTACCTGCCACAGAGGATAAATCCATTTATCCATATTTGCTCCGCAAAACAACTTTGATAAAATTTCTTTGTAATATTTCAGGTTTTTGTTGAAGAGACAAAAAAAAAATCAGTGTTTTGTTGATTGATGGAATGAAACCAAAGTGTGCATTTTGGCAGAAAAAAAATTGTCAAATATTTTTAATGGAAACATTTTCTAGCACCCCTTTGTCAGTGATGATATAATCTTGTTGTAAATTCACAATAGCTTCTATGAGAGTCAAAGCATATATCCATTACCTGTTGTCATAAACTGTTTTGTATTTGTGGCCTTACTGTTTGTCTGCACCTTTGATCACTCATTTATGACAAGCATATAAGAAAAGTGCTGATGTTTCATACAGATATGCTTACAGGTAAGAACAGTTTAAGTAACTTTTAACCAACCAGTGCAGAGATGGAAATGCCTGTGCAGTTGAGTGTAGAGACTTTACATGACCAAGGATGAGGACCCAGAGGCCCTGCAACACCATCAAATTGGTGTCCCTAGGAGGCCTGACAAAGCTTGCCAATGGCTTGAGGTTTTGATGATTAATTCCCAGCCAGCGTTCAGAAGCAGCTTAGGGAGGAATGACCACTTGGGACGTAATGATGTGTAGCTGAGGCTATTTAGGATCAACACCTCGAAAACGATAAGGGAGACAAGTGGGTTGAAACCAAGTTAGGAAGTATAATATAGCTTTAAGAGTTTCAAAGCTTGCTTGGTATGGAAAGGATGCAGCTGGGCACTAATACATCTAGGTAACACTAAATTGTTATCTAGATGTATTAGATCTTTACTGGTTGGATTCTGAATTATCTGTAATGGGTGGCTCTGTCTCAGGGGTGAAAGTAGAAATAGGGGCTTACTGGTACGGGGCTGGGTTGGGGCCGGCTCTGGTTCCCAGAAGGGGCAGGGCCTCGGGCAGAAGGGGTGGGGATGTGGGATCAGAGCCAGCCCCGGCCCACCCTGTTCCGGTAAGTGCCCTCCCCCTCCCTCGCCAGGGTAGCAGTGGCAGCTGAGGGCTCTGGTAGCAGTTTAAAGGGCCCAGGGCTCGGCTGCCGCTACCACCCCGGGCCCTTTAAACCACTGCTGGAGCCCCCGGCTGCCGCTGCTACCCCAGGGCTCCGGCAGCAGGGCTCCGGCAGTAATTTAAAGGGCCTGGGGCTCCAGCCACTGCTGGGAGCCCCAGGCCCTTTAAATTGCCGCCTGGGAAAGCCAGGCCGCCCCGGTTTGGTGCACTGGCTCTTGCCAGTATGCCATACTGGGGCATATCGGCTTACTTTCACCTCTGCTCGGTCTTCACCCAAGGCTCTGATTTGAATTTCCCTCTCTCATTGTTTTGCTCTTGGGCCTGAGGCAGCATACTGGCAATATAGACTTAATAACATATGGAAGTCAAGACTCTTCATAATTTTCTTACCCTGCAGCCAGAAAAAGTACTGAGGCTTCCTCCAGTGTAATTTTTCTAAATGGAAAACTGAGCAAAAGACTATCGATTAAAAATAGATCTAGGAAATGTATCCTTAATCAGAAGTGGCTATATAAATGCCTCACAGAAAAACTTGGAGAAGAGAAAAGATGCATGAAGAATCTATAACTAGTTTTGGTTTATCCAGTGTGACATCTGTGCTAAAACATGGAGCCTGATCATTCCACCAAAGTCAGCAGTTTATTCTTGCTGAGCTCTCTCATCTTATATGGAGGCATTTTCACCTGCCTATGTGACAGAATCTCTGGCATGGGTGCTGCAGAGATGACTTTGTGGTGGGGGACTGAGGATATACATTTTATAAAGGCAGTATGGGTGAGGACTAGGGACCAGATTCTGAAAGATATGTAGGTTCCTAATTTCCATTTGAAATCAATTAAACAATGCCCATGACTTGACAGATGGATGAATAGAAAGGGTGTCTCCACACACTAACCCCCACACAAACTCCTAGAAGAGAGTTAGTATAGACAGCAGTACAACTTGAGGAGTGTGTGCGGAGGCTTATGTGTGAAGATCCATTGTCTCTTGGATCTACTACGAGGGTAGCTGTGGGGTAGGAAGTCAGAACCAATGTTAGATGTGGGGGTGGTCAAACCTCTCCCCCCCCCACAATGGAATAATCTAGAAGATTGATGTATGGGTGTTTTTCCTCCTCCTAGAGCCCCTTTCTTGGACATCTGCCCATGGAATGAGTGACTAACCACAGCATCATGAAGGAGGGCTACTTAGCCTGAGGATCCTGGAGAATCTATAGACACCCCCACACAGACTCCCCAATACCGCTTTCTGCATGACCCTAGAATTACTGCCACAAAGTTTGATCCAAAGTAGCATACAGAGGTGCAATGCAAAGTAACTGAGAATTTGTGAGGTGACCTGCATTACTTGCTGAAAGTTATAGGGTTCATATTTTTAAATCATTAATATCCACTGCTCTTCAATGTCCATAAATACCTTCAAAAGTAAGTTGCATGCAACTATGTTGGAAGTATAGATTAGATTAAATATAAGTATTGATTTCTATAGTTATTTTTTTCTAAGAGGAAGTATTTACAGATAGTCAGGGACTTAAGTATTCACAATGGAGTTGTTTACTCATTCAGGATTTCCTGCAATTGTTGAAAAAAATCAAGATACTCTTATTTATTAATTAGTGAGACCTTTCTCCAGGAAATATTAAGACCTTGTAGCAAAACTCAAGCAGGTTCTTAGCTTAATCACTTCGGGATCTGTATGCATGGCACTGCATTTTCACATACTGCATTTATTCAGTTGTCTTTTAAAATTATTTTGCTATGGCCTCTGAGCAAGGCAGGAAGGAATGATACATTGACAAGATTTTATACAACAAAAAGATGATCGGAGACACCATCTCACTCCTGGCCATAGGAACAGATTTACCCATCAGTCTACATGAGTAGATTTTTAAAGATGAGCTGGGGAATGGTTTTTACACCTCTGATCGAGGGAAACAAATTGCACAAGTCAACACACAATGAATGCTTACACAGGGTGCAGCAAAACTAAAGATGCTTCCATTGGCAGAGCACTGTGATAAAGTTGCCAGATTGAACTACTTGAATCTTAACATCAGTGATGCAAGTACTATTTAGAACACCTGACATGTGAGACATACTCATGCCCACCTCTCTCTTTTCCTGTGCTGGAAAACAATTGGTCAGTTACTCATGGATGTTCAAACTGCTACCACTTTTATTGTCTTACATCAGAGGTGAAAAGAAGTTTTTAAGAGGCACAATTCACATGAATTTAATGAAATCAGAAGAACACATTAACTTCAATGGGATCAGGAACTGACACATTAGTAAGAGCAGAATGCTTTGGATCTTCCTGTAAAAGATGAGGAAAGAGGTCAAAGGCTTTATCCTATAGCCACTCAATCCTTTGGGGGCAGATGGGGTGCCTAAAACTTGTACAAAAGGTGCACAATTCCAGCATGGTACAAACTCCATGTTAACAGGGCTCCCAGCACAGTGACTCACTCTGGGATAGGAGGTGGAAAATTATGAAAGAGAATACTCCCCACCCGCCGCCATTGCACAAGTCTTCAACTTCTCTTTCAAGGAACAGGGGCATGAGAGACAGTAACACCAAACTCTCCAGCTGGAGTAACAGATCTGCTTCCACTCAGCAACTTCTCTCTCCTAACTTCCCTGGTCTTTTCCACTACTCAGTTTGGATGGTGAAGGCATGTTTTAGGCCATGGGTCGGCAACCTTTCAGAAGCAGTGTGCCGAGTCTTCATTTATTCACTCTAATTTAAGGTTTCGCATGCCAGTAATACATTTTAATGTTTTTAGAAGGTCTCTTTCTCTAAGTCTATAATATATAACTAAACTATTGTTGTATGTAAAATAAATGTGTTTTTTAAAATGTTTAAGGAACTTCATTTAAAATTAAATTAAAACGCAGAGCCCCTCAGACCACTGGCCAGGACCCAGGCAGTGTGAGTGCCACTGAAAAGTCAGCTCATGTGCCGCCTTCGGCACGCGTGCTATAGGTTACCTACCCCTGTTTTAGGCTTTGATATCTCAAATGATGTTGCAAAATGTAGTATTACTGAGTGACAGTAGATGTTGCTATTAAAAATAGTCTTGCATAATCTTTTTCTCAGGGGCTTCTCTTAGGCCTCAAGAGGTTATAACATTTTAGTCAGGTCTCTGCGCCTGGAAAACTTCACACTCCTATCCCTGCTTCAGCAAGGTTTCTTCCTAGTCTTTTTACCTGTGGATTTTCCCCAGCCTTGTAGTCTGTCATCACCCTTCTGGTCCAACCCAGCAACTGATCTGTTCAGGCCTTGCAGCTCCTTTTAACTGGACCTTCTAGGCTCTGATTGGCTGCTTCCCTGCAGCCTTTCTAGGCAGGCCTGGAGGACCCACCTTCACTGCTCCTTTTTCTGGGATGAGTGTAGTAGGATTGCAGGGCCTCTAGCAGGGTACCTCAAAGGGCCAGGTACACCAATTACAAAAATATGAATAAAGACAAAAGATTGTTCTCATATCTTGGAGTGCAATGCTCCACACTACATTCTTCACTTAGCAGACAATTGGCTGTAAAATATTTTGGGGGAGCGTTACATTACAGGACATGAGTAGTCAATTAAATCTAGCCTCTAAAACAGGGGTAGGTAAACTATGGTCCGCAGTTTGGATCCGTCCCATGAGCCTTTTTAAGCCGTCCCACGAGCTCCTGCTGGGGAGCGCAGTCTGGGGCTTGCCTTCCTCCGGCGCTCCAGCTGGGGCGCATGGTTGGGGGCTACACCATGTGGCTCCTGGAAGCCACGGCATGGCCCTGCTCCAGCTCCTACATGCTCCAAGGGCCCCCTCCAGAGCTCCAATAGGAGCTGCAGGGGCAGTGCCTGTGGATAGAGCCGCGTGCAGAGCCACCTGGCCGCGCCTCTGCATAGGAGCCAGAGAAGGGACATGCCACTGCTTCCAGGAACCGCTTGAGGTAAGTGCCACTGGAAGCCTGCACCCTCGATCCTCTCCCCCCACCCCAACCCCTGTTCTGATCCCGCTCCCTCCCTCCAAACCCCTGAATCCCAGCCCAGAGCACCCTCCTGCACCCCAGACCTCTCATCCCCAGAGCCCACACCCCCAGCCAGAGCCTGCACCCCTTCCCACATCCCTGATCCCCCTCCCACACTCCAAACCCCTCAGTCCCAGCCCAGAGCACCTCCTACAACCCAAACTCCTCATCCCCAGCCCCACCCCAGAGCCTGCACCCCCCAGCCAGAGCCTTCACCCCTCCACCCCAGCCCAGAGCCTCCTTCTGCACCCAGAACTCCTCATTTCTGGCCCCACCCCAGAGCCCACACCACCAACCACAGCCCTCAATGCTTCCCACATCTCAACCCCAATTTTGTGAGCGTTCATGTCCCACCATACAATTTCTATTCCCAGATGTGGCCCTTGGGCCACAAAGTTTGCCCACCCTGCTCTAAAATGTGTGTGTGTGTATTTTTTTTTAATATAATTGTAACCATTTGTTTTCAATACTTCTACTTACTATCACTTGACTCTATGTTTTGTTAATTTCACTATAAATATATCTATATCTAAGTTTATTTAAGTATAAGTGCTGTGTGTCAATTGGAGTGGTGATCTGAAGTGGAACTGGGTACGTTGTTTTTTTTTCCTCTGGAGTTTCCTCCAACCATGCAGACTTGTTAAAGTTCATATTCAAAACATTCTATTTTTGAAGCATTTTATGTTTACTTCTCAAAAGCAAATACAGTAGCGGAATAATGTTAGTCAATAGTTTTTAAAGGGTCATAATGTGAACTGGATCTTGCATGTAAATAGAACAGGTGGTTGCCTAGTACAGCAAAATGTTTACTGGATGTTTGTCCAAATGTCTGATGACTCTTGTACACTTTCCAGTTTGCCTTGTGGCAGCAAAATCCCCAGACACAGTTCCAGCCATAGTGATAAACCACAGCAGAGCTATCATCTGAAATTATGTGGGAAGCTAGGACACAGGCTAGAATAACATCCTGTCCTATGAACAATCTTTACTCAGCAAAAGAGGAGCTATAAATGTGACAGGGTCAGACACCAAAACCAGGGTGGTGCCATGCTGTGCAGAATGAAATGAACTGCATTTGTATATGACCAGATTGCTCCGTAAGGGTATACAGTTATTTTGCACACAGGTTAAGTTGCACAAAAGAGAGCTGTTGTTGTAGGGGCACTTGTAATATGCCTATCAATGTTGTAGCTAGACACTAATAATTCATGTAGTTAATGCTGGGATTTTAAAGGGAACTTAAGTGAGGGGTATATGCTGCCTTACGGTTCCGACTACTGGAGTATGAATAACAGTGTGCACGAAAGTGTTGGGCTGTAACTCCATGGTGGCACTGCAAGATCTAATTAAAAGGTTCCCAGTTTGCATTAATGTAATCCTATCTAAAGAGAACTACACTGAATGTGAACAAGGAACCTTTTAGTTCAAACCTGCAGTGCCAACATGGAGGAGTTACAGTGCAGCACTTTCATGCACGCTGCTATTCACATCATCATAGCCTGAACTGTGGGGGCAGTGTAGACAAGCCCCAAGTTTACCTTGTGGTGAAACTAAAATGCCTTGTCCTCAACATATTTATCTACAAATATTTCATATCAGTTACACTAAAGGGGATTTAAAAAAAAAAACAGTTAAGTCAAAGACTCAAAATGCTGGGAATTACAGGCTAGATCGGGGGAGTTCTAGCAACAAACAAGTCTGGGGAGGAAGATTAACAATGACAAAACATAAAGCTCCTGAGTTACCAACAAAGTCAAGCCCTAGTAATGAGGGTAAATTGGGATTGTACAATGAGATAATTTCTCACTGGGAATAAAGTGGCATAGCCACACTGAGGTAAGTAGACCACCACCAACTTACAGCAGCTGAGGATCTGACCCAGTGTGTATAGGCTCCAATTGCTGTATGGTGGGTTCTTCACATGCTCAAATTTGGTTTGATTGAGGCATTTAATCAAAATAACCCATTATATGATTTATTACAAGTGTGCATAAAACCTGATAAGAGAAACTCAATAATAAAATGACTAAAGATTTAAATGATCAAAAATAAACAAAACCCTACTCTTGAAAATTATTCTTTTTAAATATATATTTGAAATCTGATATACAATGATTAGCTTTATTTGAAAATCTGATTTCTACCACAGTAACTTTATTTTCAATTTTGTGAATAACAAGAATATTTAATTTAGACAAGAACATTTATAAAAACCCATAGAACTAATTTTGCCTCAACATAGAACTCTATTATGCTTTCCATGATAAATTAACACAGCTGATTATATTTTTAATCAGATGTCTAATTAGACATTATTAATGTTAACATTACCTCTTATAAATTCCTTTCTTTCTTTTATGAAGGAGAGGATTGCTACCTTTCCCTATAAACTATTTAAATTAACCATTTATAAATAGATAGACCACATGGGGGATTTTCAAAGGCAAAAATGAAAAATGAGGCCTCCAATTTCTATTGACTTTCAATGGGAGTTATACATCTGGCTACCCTATGTGCTTCACCCCACACACACCTCCCCCCCCCCCCCCCCCCACACACACACACCATGTTCAATATAATAGAAATCCATTAAACTCACACCACTCTTTTCAGATTTCTTTATGTATACAAAATTCTATGCCACTTATCATTGTAGTACTGAGAGCCACTGGGACTATTACTATTATGGCTGCTGGGAAACAGGAAAGGTGTCTGTTACCTTTTATGCCACACTATCACTTGGATCCGGCAGGGGGCAGGCTTGGCCATAAAGCACAACTTGTAGAAGAGTCAGGGCTGCTCCAAGTTATATCATGAGACTAGTCTAACATCAAGAGATTCCTGGAGCGTAGTGATATTCTGGCCAGGCCCCTGACCCACTTACATCTCTGACATTCCACCTTTGTCACTGGCTGCAGTGAGGATGATCTGACCTCCTGCTTTGCACTGCTAGAGCAATGTGACACAGATATGGCAGGAAATTGCCATATACTTGAGACCTTATTAAACGGAGTTGAAATATCTTTGGGGTCCGTTGTAATAAACAAATAGTTCATGTTGTGGGCTGGGATTGTATCTAACCTCTCAAGAGGGGAGATGTCCCAGATGTCAGATATAGGGGTTCAAAGGACTCTACTGGAAAAATGTGCCAGACAAGGATGGAATTTTGGAACAAAAACGTATAAGTTGTTTTTCTGGTGAATATCTAGGGGAAGGTGAATGCAAATTCTCCACCTCCAATTAATGCAAAATTCCAGCTGTTTGAAGCTATGCCCTAAGGAGTGGGCCATTGTCTGCTGATCACCTGTTATGCGAGGCTAAGATCAAGGCCCAAGCTGTGTAAAAGAAAGACTGAAGTGTTCATGGTGGTTTGGTTCTGAATCTGGGACAGTTATGAACTTCTAACCTTGTGGAAAATCCAGCTGTGTGTTTTGAAGGACTGGTACCTACCAGAGCCTAAGGTTGGAGTTGTCTGACCTCTGGTAAACTTTTTAGCATGTGTGCAGGTTCTTTTCTTGTTTTTAATGTTTTCTCAGTAATGATTTCACCTTAAGAATAAGTATTCTTGCTTATAAAGGGCTGTGTAATAACTTATAACTGTAGGCAATTGCTTTGTTCACAACCTCTGGAAAGAAAGGAAAACAGACACTGCCCTCATTAGGCAGTCCGGCTTGCTAAGGGGATATCACAGTATAGGCAGGGCACTATGCAGCATGGGAAAAAGAAAAAAAACAGGCAGGAGGGAGAGAAACACAGATCTCTACCCAAGAGTAGTGGCAACTCATGAGCATTTTGTATGTATTGTTGGGATTATGTTTTCCAATGTGCATTACTTTGCATTTATCAACATTGAATTTAATCTGCTATTTTGTTCCCTAGTCACACAATCTTGTGACATCCCTTTGTAACTCCTCAAAGTCTGCTTTGGATTTAACTATCTTGAATAATTTTGTATCATCTGCAAACTTTGCCACCTCACTTGTTTACCCCTTTTTCCCAATCACTTATGAATATGTCAAACAGCACTGATCCCAGTACAGACCAAGGGTGACACCGCTATTTACCTCTTTCCATTCTGACAACTGACCATTTATTCTTACCCCGTGTTTCCTGCCTCTTAACCAATTAAGAGAGAACCTTCCTTTTTATCCCATGATTGCTTACTTTGCTTAAGAGCCTTTGTTGAAGGGCCTTGTCAAAGGATTTTTGAAAATTTAAGTGCACTGTATCCTCTGGATAATCCTTTGACCACTTCAAAGAATTCTAATAGATTGAGGTGTGATTTTTTTCCTTTACAAAAGCCACATTGACTTTTCCTCAACGTATCATGTTCATCTGTGTCTGGTAATTCTGTTCTTTACTGTAGTTTCAGTTGCCTGGTACTGAAGTTAGGCAAACTGCCCTGTAATTGCCAGGATGGCCTCCGGAGCCTTTTTAAAAACTGGCATCACATTAGCTATCCTCCAGGCATCTGGTACAGAAGCGGACTTAAGTGATAGGTTACATACCACGGTTAGTAGTTATGCAATTTCATATTTGAGTTAATTCAGAATTCTTGGGTGAATACCACCTGGTCATGGTGACTTGTTACTGCTTAATTTATCAATCTATTCCAAAACTCGTTCTATCAACACATCATTCTGGGACAGTTTCTCAGATTTGTCACCTAAAAAATATGGCTTAGGTGTGGGAATCTCCCTCACATCCTCTGCAGTGAAGACTGATGCAAGGAATTCATTTAGCTTCTCTGTGTAACCCGCCCTTTTCTCCTTGGGTTACTTGGGAACAGGCAACACTCACCTGTGTGCCTGGGCAGCTGATGTTGACATTAAAAGAGATCCTGAGCATCCCAGTGGTGATGATGGATAGGTGGGAATACTTTATCCAGACCTCTGCTGCAGTCCCTTTACTCCTAAAATAATTTAAAATTGGGGGTGCCTCCACCTTGCTGGCCCCTGTACACACTCAAGGCATGCTTTGGGAACCTCCTGGAATAAAGCTATTCTAATAAATAATATAATCTGTGGCATAGGTGTAACTCTAAAATACCAAATAATATACATTCAATATACTTAAATTAGAGTTAACATACCTTTAACAATTTAAAGAAACAAGGTATAACAAATTAAGATTAAATGTCATTAATTTAAATGCACAGGGGGGCAGTTGAATAAAATCAATTAACAAATATAGTGTACAGTAATAAATGATATGTATTTAATTGGCATTTACACAGCCACCATTCACCCCACCCCGGAGCATACACTCCTCTGGATTTCAGAGTCCTAGACACTTGCTTGCGTGGGCGAACTTGAAGATATGAGGCGGGAGACAGCATTCTGTTGTTCTGTGTATCAGTCCAGCCAAGACAACAAGCTGCACAACCCCTCTGATGATTGGAGCCAGCCCCACCAAATGTCAGCAGCTCTGGGTCCTGGTTCAGTACAAAGATCACTACCTCTCCTCAGACTCAGTCTCTCTGCTGTGCCCCGCCCCTTCCCTTCCCTTGCAAGTACTTTCCCAAACAAGAGTGGGGGTTACTCAGAGTTCCTTCACTGCAGGCCCACCTCAGTCAGCTCTAGGCAGAGCAACAGTCTCTGCCCTGGCTCTAGTAAAGCCACCAACAGCCTCTGAGGTTCCCTGCTCAATCAAAGCCCCTGCAGACTCGCAGCAGCTCCTGGTATGGACAGAGCTCCACACCAGCAATCTCACTTCTTTTCTCAAAATGTAGCCCACCGCCTGCTCTCTTTGAAAGAGGAAGTCTCTCACTCTTTCCCCAAGGCATCATGGGAGTTGTATTCTCTAAGGCTACATTGCAGTGCACAGGATTTTCCCAACTGGAACACTCCCAATAAAGTTCAGAAGCCCTTATAGTAAAGCATCCCTACATCTGCAATGGTCTTATCTTCCTTGAGTGCTCCTTTAGCACCTCAGTCATATATTGGCCCCACTGATTGTTTGATAGATTCTTTGGCAAAAACTCAGGGTTACTCAGATGAGTATAACCTTTTAATGAATGAGTTTATTCACATAACAGCAACTTGGGGAAATAAGTTTTGCAACATTAGGTGCCACTGGAGTACTGAGGGATGAAAACATCTGATTTGATATGATGCAGTTTTTGTTGTTGTTGTTACTTGGAAATGTTGGAAAGAAAATGGTATAAATTATTTACACCTGTTTTGAATTTAGAAGTATGAGCTGAAAAAAACATCTTTTGGGGAAAACCATGGCATCTATAGATCTTAAAGTGATATAGAACTGTTCTCTTTGAAATATAGAATTTCTATGAAACCCTTTGACTGCCAAGACCTTTTGTAAAGTAAGTCATTAGTTATTGGGACAAAGAAACCTGTTTTTTTTCCCCCAATTCATCACCAGCTGACATCATACAATCAATTGGCTCTTGAGAAGCTCACTGCTGAGTAAGCCAACTCTGTTATAATGGGAACAGTTGGAACGATATTCTGCAGCTCAACCAATTTGCAGTGCTTACATATCCAACTGCTCATAGCAATCTCTCTTTTTCCCCTCTCACTTTTAAACATGAATCTTCATGACAACAAAGGTAATGTAGAAGGGAAACTAAATATTATGCCATGTCACAATGAAAGAGACACTTTGTACAAGTAGCCTCAGACTTTTAACGAAATAACCTCTTAAGGAGAGTTTAGAGTTTTAATGCTACAGATCCAAATGAAACTGTATATTTGAAATCTTTAAAAGAAAGTCTTGACACCAAATGATGCCCCAAGGATTCTGAAATTGAGTGTTTCTCATGTTATACAGCATTCTGTTTAAGATGCCTTCTTGTGAATTAATAAGCACAGATTTCATAGAGGTAACTTAAAATGCAGTGGATCAAAAACAAACCACATTACCTGATTTCTAGGTTCTAAGAGTAAGATCTACAAAGGGACTTAGGCTTTGCAACACTGAGAAGCACAAAGTGTGATCCACAGAGCAGCTTATGTGCCTAAACCCCAGAGTTACCATCTACGACCCTGTTTGCAGCACCACTGCAATCCTGAAAACTCCTGCATAGTTGGCACCTACATTCATTCAGTGTCTGTCTTCTGTAAAACGTTCCCTAGGCCCTGGCGCATGTGTACTCTCTGGCCCGATGACTGTTCCATTGTGGACAAATACTTATATAGTCATTGGGCCAGAGATAGGAGGGAAAGAATTATTCTAGTCCAGGGGTTAGGATACCCCCGGGATGGTGGGAGACCCTGGGTCCAATCCCCATACTCTAATCTTTCTTTCATTTATTATCCACAATGGAACAGCTTCAACAAGAGAGAAGGGATATTCTGATGAGGGGCTCCCTCGATCTCCTGAGGGATGGGAGAGGCTTGTTCAAATCTTCAGGTCCCCCGCTCTGTCAGAAGGGGAGAGAACCTGAGTCTCCTCTGTCCTTGGTGAGTGCTCTAATCACTAGATTAAAAGTTATAAAGTGGCTGCCTCCTCCTCTAGCCAGATTAATTAATGACACCCAATCTAGCAGGTGACCTTTGAGCACACCTACAAAGCCCCGAATGTGATTTAGGCATACAGCCACCTATCTTCCACCTAGTTTTTGGATGATTTGGGGGGCTTAGGAAGGAGATAGTCATCCATATGCCTAGAGGAAGGCAGCAGTGTGCATGCTTAGAGGCAGAAACATAGGTGCCTAGGAACTTTTACTCTGAAAATGTAGGCACCCAGTTTAGGCACATACCAGGTTCAGCAGGAGGTTTTTGGCTTAATTACAACCACAACTGGACCTCACAGTTAAACTCAAGACTTCAGTGCCTGAATTCTAGGGATTAGGTGCTTTAAGTATTTTTGTGGATCTCGGTCTAAGTATCTTGGGACAGGAACTGTCCTCATAAAATGTAGTGTTCATATGTGAGAACATTGTTGGTGTTAATAAAAAAAAAAAGTAATGCAGAAGAATGGTACACAGGAATTATGGGTTTAATTCCACTCTGTCATTTATCTGCTCTGTGACAATGAGCAGTTTCCTATACTACCATTTTATCTCTTTACATTTTAAGTTGTTCAGGGCAGAGACTGTCTCATTATTTTACAACTTTTAACACAATGTGGACCGGACCTTCATGGGGACCTCTAGGCAATATTGTAATATAAATAAAGCAACATAAAGTCTAAAGTTCTTTACAGTACTGTGTACTTTGTCTTATTTATTTTAAAAAAGTGTGTGTATGTATTAATATATATATATTAATACACACACACACACACACACACACACATATACATACATATGGCGAGAAGACTTTTTCAAATGTAATATCCATTGTAGGAAAAAAGTACTGTGGTACTGAGAAAGAGAATGACTAATAGAATTAAGACTGAAATTGTTGACAAGACAAGTTGACAAGTTCTTGCAGAAAGGGTGGGGGAAGTTTTTCATCACTTCATAGTTAGGTGAGCTTTACATGGTAGCAGAGAGAGGAAGGAGCAGATGACCACATTTCAAAGATAGTGGTGACAGACTACAGCCAGTGAGACAGAACTTGATAAAGGTGTTACATTCCATCAACTGTCTATATTTTCCCCCACTTACAATCCCTGTTACATTGTGCATATTAGGTTTTTTTAGGAGAGTCATTATATTAAATATCTCTGAAGAAATAGTGAAATATATAATAGATGCAGATGTGCACCATGGGATGAATATATTAGGATGACAGCTCTGTGCCCTTATCTCTCACAATTACATTGTCACTCTTTCCTGCAGTGTACACCTGCTTCTTGTTAGCAATACACTTGCTTGCACTGCCAGAGCTGTTTGTTTTTTTCCTTGTCTCAGATTTTGCCTCTTTACTTATGGTCCATTGCACAACACAGCCCAGAATATATATTTTGGGTTTACCATGAATTTGGTCCAGTAATTGAAAGCAACCTAATGCAGCCAATATGCATTACAGATTAAAGGGTGTCACATGTAGGCTGGTTTTTTTTTTAATGGGAGTTGGGCCTAGCCTCACCTGTGAAAGATCTGCTACCCTCCTAGCTGATTCTGATTGGCTATTGAGCAGATGGCCCTGTTTATTTATTACACACAGTCCAGAAGGGATAATAGGATAATTAGAAAAGGTTTGAGAGCTTATGTGAAAGAAGGGTGCTTCAGAAGGCTTGCTCACTTGCTCACTCTTTTAGAAGGCCCTGAATAAAGGTTACTTCCAGGAGGAGCACTCAGAAGGATTTTAGGAGCCAGGCTGACTCACTCTTATGACTAGTCCTGGAAGAAGGGAGAGTCAAGGGTAGGAAGCTCTGAGTCAATGTTCTGTAGGAGAGCAGGAAAGAAGGAAGAACTGAACCCAGGCAGTGGGTTTACTTGGTGCTATTGTTACCAGAGTTTAACTGGGTAGTATTGAGGGAGACTGACTGTCCTTTTTTTGTAAGAAAGGTGATTGGAACTTCTCATTTATTGTGCAGGTGCATATACTATCTGGTCTGGGAGGGTGTGGAACCCCTCTTCTTAATACACACTATGTATAGGTGTTAATGGAAACAGGGCCGGCTCTAGCTTTTTGCCCCAAGCAGCAAAAAAAAGCGCTGCCCCTGAGCCCCCCCCCCCCGTGCCCCCCCCCCCCCCCCCCCCCCCCCCCGCGCCGCCCCCCGGCCCCCCCCTGGGCCCCGGCCCCCGTGCTGCCCCCCCCCGCCAAGCGCCGCGCCGCCGGAGGCCGCCCCCACCGAGCGCCGCCGGAACCCTCCTCCAGCGCCCCTCCACCCCCACGGAATGCGGCGCCGCGCTCCCCCTGCTGCCCCTTACCAGGTGCCGCCCCAAGCATGTGCTTGGGTGCCTGGTGCCTGGAGCCGGCCCTGAATGGAAAGAGGCAGGGAGACAAAGGAGACTTACCTCACTTAAAGATCAGCTTTGCACGCTTGGTTAAGCAAATGCTTTTCGCAGAAACCCTTGCTTCATGAAGATGTACAGTGAATTAATCAAGGTCTCCATAGGGCTTATATAACCACACAAGCATACATGTATATGTGCATTGTGGTGAGTACAGAGGGCATAATTATGCTGTACCTCCTCTAAAGACTATGTATGTAATTCCATATAAGGGCTATATTCTGCCTTTGGATGTCCACATGCACTATTAAGGTCAGTGGAATTCAAGTATGCCTATGACAAGGCTTGGGGCGCCACAGAAAAACACCCTAAGAAAACAGAAGAGAAATAAACACACATCCTAGATCATTTAGACATAGAGGACTGTTTCCCACCAAAATTCTGACTTGCCTGCCTCTTACACAGGTGCCCAGTGTGGGAAGAGGCAAAAGGAGTAACACACCTGCTCCTTTGCTTGACATACAGGTGGGCTGAATAGAATTGCAGTCCCTTCCCTGGGGGTTCCCTTTTCCAGACAATTCCTTTCCCTTGGGCGTGTTTGTGTGTGTGTGGTGGGGGGAACAGCACGCAAGAAATGGATAAGGTGAAACCAGGGCTCTCCATATCTACACACCAATCAGTAAAGGTGTACAGTCATAGAGGGAGGATGGTAAGCCGTATCTTATAAAAATGGTTCAGTAACAGGCATACTATCTATGAATTCCCAGCAACTTCTGGGCAAAATACCTCCTGGAGTTCCCCTTAGGACAAAGGTTCTCAGAATAAAATTTTTGGTGGCCTAATTGCACAGCCACCAACCCTTGCTGGTGGCTGCTCTGACAAATTTTCCAAGCCCAAGTCTCGCTGCCCCATGCTGAAGCCCAGGCTCTGAAGCCTGCTGAGCACACATGTTGGCCTCAAATGTCTGCGTAGGCGCTGCCCAGAACCCCCTGGAGGCTGCACAATATAGGGTGATGATCCCCTGCTGGCAATGCCAGCAAACACCAAGGCAGCTAGGAGCAATAGTTGGGTGCTTCAGAGAGGGGCTGCTGCTTTGCCCTGTCTCCTTCCCCAGCACCCGATCTCTGCAGTCTGTTGTGGCTGCAGAAAAATCTCCTGGTGGCCTCATTTGAGAAACGTTGCCTTAAGATGCTGGAGTTATAGCTAAGTAGAACAACTTAGGCCCTCTGGGAACAACAATCATACAGAGTAGATTCATCTTTAATTTTGCCTGCAATTGCTTGTCACGGGGAAAAAGGGAGGCAGGGAGAGGCTGCTTTGGAATGACACACTTTGGATTTGCTGGGTGGTATTCTCTTATATCTGAAAACATAAAACTACTTCATAACATTTTAATTAACAGTGAGAAAATGATGTTTTTGGAGTTCTATACTTTATCAAAAGGGTTTTAATTAGTGTAAACTCATTGGAGTCCAGGCAGATAAAGGAATACCTCTAACAGCTTTTCTCTTTTTCTGGCATCTGAGGTTTTGAAAAGCAATAGCTGTCTGAACCATCAAAGACCTATAGGGGAAATAGCTTCTTTGCTGTGACTATTAGTTAGGGATCTCTTTGGATGTCACCTGAAAGTTAAAGAAATTTTACACTTTGCTAGAGTTTAATAAAATAAAGACTGTCTGGGTAACACTTGCTGAGCAGATTTCCTGTATGACAAAGTATATATCAAAACTAACATTGTCAGTGTAACCATCAAATATTGATATTCCTATATTTTAGACTATGTGCATCCTTCAGTCTAGACTGGTCAAATATGTGTGTTCCATTTTGTATTTGATTTCTAAGAGAGCAACACTTATGTGTTTATTTCATTTAACAGAGTTACACTCGGTGATGGGCAAACCTCTTGGGTCTGCAAAACTGTTAGAAATCTCACGACAACGGATTTTTTTTTTTCAGTGTGTTTTTGGCACTGCTGAAGAGGGTGCATTCAGAAATGTGGTGTTGGGAGGGAAGAAAGGAAGGGTTAGGGCACTTTCAGTTAAGGTTGTAAATGAATTATCTTTTTCCTTACTAACTCTCATGTGATTAATACTCTTAATTCTACAAAAACAACAAGGAGTCTGGTGGCACCTTAAAGACTAACAGATTTATTTGGGCATGAGCTTTCGTGAGTAAAAACCTCACTTCTTCGGATGCATAGAGTGAAAGTTACAGATGCAGGCATTATATACTGACACATGGAGAGCAGGGAGTTACTTCACAAGTGGAAAACCAGTGTTGACAGGGCCAATTCAATCAGGGTGGATGTAGTCCACTCCCAATAATAGATGAGGAGGTGTCAATTCCAGGAGAGGAAAAGCTGCNNNNATTATTGGGAGTGGACTACATCCACCCTGATTGAATTGGCCCTGTCAACACTGGTTCTCCACTTGTGAAGTAACTCCCTGCTCTCCATGTGTCAGTATATAATGCCTGCATCTGTAACTTTCACTCTATGCATCCGAAGAAGTGAGGTTTTTACTCACGAAAGCTCATGCCCAAATAAATCTGTTAGTCTTTAAGGTGCCACCAGACTCCTTGTTGTTTTTGTAGATACAGACTAACACGGCTACCCCCTGATACTTAATTCTAGAAAAGTAACTGATAAAAGTGAAACCTAAATGCATTTAGTAAAAGCCACTTTTTATTGCTTTTTTTTCTTTCTACAGATTTAAATAACACTCTCACTGTAGTCAAAAACAAGACTGTCTATTGTTTAAATGTAGTTTTCGATTTAGGTTCTTCTATCATGCAGAACATGATGGTATGTGAGCAATTTATGGATGAAAACAATAAAAAACTCCAAGATGGCTTATCTCAACTAATGAAGAGTTTCCCCCTCATTTCTCATACCTCCTGTACAAAGTTATCATTGCTTTCTTCTCTGAGTGCAGTTGCTAATAGGTTATGAGCTCCTTTGTGGGAAAGCAAGATGCAAAAAATTGGGTTTTCTCTTTAGTCCAGAAAATGGTGGGTAGATGGCCATTCTTAATCCCTGTGGAAGTGAATTCCATAATCTCAGGTTAGCTGCCAAGAGCCCTGTGTTCTCTGCACATGAGTTTCATAGTCAAGCTACACAGTTCCATTGCTCCTGAAGGGTGGGCCTCCAGCTGATTGTGAGTGTCTTGTCCCTTCACATGTCATAGGGCCAACCACCTGAATTTTCTGAAAATGATGTAATGTTTTATATGTAGCCAATAGAGTGAACAGCAGACTGCAATCACATGCTAATTGTAGTCTGTCCTGCTGAGGAACTCCAGGTAATTTGTTAAGTATGACTTAACTGGATTTGTCCAACACAATTCTTTTTAAATTTTGAGTGAGAATAGAGGTGTGTATGTCCAAACACAATTAATCATTGTTCAGGATAGTCCCTATGTTAACTGTAGAGGATAGAAAGGATCAGGGGGCATTGTTGCCATTGCTATGTAAAAACCAAGTGAGACAGAAGAGTCCAGTAGGACTCCTTGACTACCTTTTTGACATTGGGGTCAGATGTTCTCAAGTGTAGGAGATTGCATAGTGGTGGAGAGCTCTTCAAAATGTTAAACTAAACCCAATAAAGATGGAGGTTAAGACCTATTCTTCCTCATCTCTGTGCTGATCCTGTCCCCACATTGGGATAGTTTGACGGTTTTGAGATACAAAATGAAGAGCTGAGTGTCATTATTGCTACCATAGAATGTCACAGTTCCTTCCAGCAACTGGATGTAGACAGTGAATATGTCAGGAGCCAATTCAAGAAGACTGTTTGAGTTAAGTAGAGCAGAGAACCAAAGAACAAGTGGTGGAGTATATAATGGCAGGCCTCCCACAAACTTCTGACAGGATAGAAAATGTTCCCATAGAGCAAGATATAGATGATGAATTGCAAGCAAGAATAGGCATTGTATTGGAGTAGATAAGGCAAACAGTGGCTGACAGGCTACTGCTACTTCTCAGAGTCAGTATTTTAATACAATTAAAAAAAAAACTAACTAAAAATCTATACCTCTTTTCCTAAAAGCCCAACACATCTACCTAGTAGCAAAATAGAGAAGTACCAATAGTCACAACCCAAGAGTTAGCATCACTTTTAGTAATAAAGTTTAAAATGTGTATTTACTTGCAAACGTGCTGTTTTCAAATACGGGTTATCTTACACAAAAGAACCCTTCTATCAGAAAACCTTTTATTTCCTGACTTTGTCTCAAAGTATCTCAGAACATATTGAATATAATTCTATTTCCCTTCTATTAGCAGCTCATTTCAAGTAAGCTATTGTTCTTTGTTGATCTGACTGATTGAATTAGGTAGGTTTCATGAATCCTATTTTAAAATGTAATGAAAGTGGATGAAGACCTGATGGAAGCTGAAATGAGCAAACAAAGTAAGACACTTTTAATAGTTCATTCTTTGAATCGTTCATTATCTGGCATATAAATAAGCAATTGGAGCTTTATTTTTCTATGACATTTTTAACAAACCAGGTAATTAACAATTGAAACAAGGGATGCAGTAAAAATCTCCATCACTTGGAGACTTTAAATCAAGATGAAATGTCTTTTGAAAAGACCTTCCTTGGCTCAACTGGAGGTTACTGTGTTAGATGCAGGTATCATGAGGTGAAATTCTATGGTCTATATTGATAAGAGGTCACACTAGAAAAATGGTTTCTCTTGGCCTTTAAAATCTGAATTTATAATTTGCTTATGAAGAGGGTCTTATTCTCAGTTGTTTCTCAATCCCAAGAGCAGCCAACACAAATTAATTCAGGCAGTTTTATTCCAAATGTGCAATATAACGTGTCTATAGCATAAATCTGGAATTCCACTAATGTTTAACAATATCAAATCTATATTTGATTATGTGTGTGAAGCGTTTTTTTTAAATAAATACATAGAAATATAGTGTGAGTTCCTCAGGTTCCAACTGATTCTGACCACGTGGGGAAATTTTTACTCACACGGACTCACTGAACTCAGGGCAAGGGTTCGAGGAGTTAGCCTTCCAAAACAAAACCCATGATTTTACACTGAAATAAAAATACTTACAAACACTGAAATCCTTATGATGCTTGCAACAATGTATTTTTCTGTGCAATAGCCTATCAGAAAAATTAAGGAATTTGTTCATTTTTAATTTTAAAATATCTTGTATGGTTGCAGGGTAGTTTAGATTAATAAGTAGGGCTGGTTGGAAAAATATTTGTATATATTTTGTTATGTTACATTATGAAACTTGAGATCATCACAAAAACTCAAGACTCCAGATGTGGGAGCTTTAACAGACACACGAAATATTGCAAGACGCATGGTAATGCATTTTTGTATTGCACTATAAATTTAGCAAAGAGTCCTGTGGCACCTTGCAGACTAACAGACGTATTGGAGCATGAGCTTTCGTGGGTGAATACCCACTTCATCCGATTCATGTAGTGGAAATTTCCAGAGGCAGGTATAAATATGCAAGCAAGAGTGAGTCAGGCTAGAGATAACGAGGTTAGTTCAATCAGGGAGGATGAGGCCCTCTTCTAGCAGTTGAGGTGTGAACACCAAGGGAGGAGAAACTGCTTTTGTAGTTGGTTAGCCATTCACAGTCTTCATTTAATCAGATCAACAGAGACAGACGTGTACCCAGAAGCCTCCCACTGCCAGTCAAGCCCAAGAAAGAAACCAACAGAACTCCACCACCCATCACATACAGTCCCCAGCTAAAACCTCTCCAATGCATCATCAGTGATCTACAACCCATCCAGGAAAACGACCCCTCATTTTCACAGGCCTTGGGTGGCAGGCCAGTCCTTGCCCACAGACAACCCACCAACCTGAAGCATATTCTCATCAGTAACTATACACCGCACCATAGTAACTCCAACTCAGGAACCAATCCATGCAACAAACCTCGATGCCAACTCTGCCCACATATCTACACCAGCAATGCCATCACAGGACCTAACCAGATCAGCCACACCATCATTGGTTCATTCACCTGCACGTCCACCAATGTAATATATGCCATCATATGCCAGCAATGCCCCTCTGCTATGTGCATCGGCCAAACTGGACAGACCCTATGTAAAAGGATAAATCAGATATTAGGAATGGCAATATACAAAAACCTGTAGGAGAACACTTCAATCTCCCTGGACACACAATAGCAGATTTAAAGGTAGCCATCCTGCAGCAAAAAAACTTCAGGACCAGACTTCAAAGAGAAACTGCTGAGCTTCAGTTCATCTGCAAATTTGACACCATCAGCTCAGAATTAAACAAAGACTGTGAATGGCTAACCAGCTACAAAAGCAGTTTCTCCTCCCTTGGTGTTCACACCTCAACTGCTAGAAGAGAGCCTCATCCTCTCTGATTGAACTAACCTCATTATCTCTAGCCTGACTCACTCTTGCTTGCATATTTATACCTGCCTCTGGAAATTTCCACTACATGAATCGGATGAAGTGGGTATTCACCCACGAAAGCTCATGCTCCAATACGTCTGTTAGTCTATAAGGTGCCACAGGACTCTTTGCTGCTTTTACAGATCCAGACTAACACGGCTACCCCTCTGATACTATACATTTAAATAATTGGTATGTGCTCAGTGCCTGCGCATGAAAACTTTTAATTTCTTCTAAGTCAAAAATAAACATTTTTCTGCCTCCAAACTCCGCTTTGAGACTTTCCAGTATGGATCTTTGGTTACATCCTTTGTGGTGCTGTTTTATAAATTTTATTTTGATATTGAAAGTCTTCTGAAATCGTTGACTCTTCAGTGAGTTCAGTTCAGCACAAGGATTTAATTGAGGATTCATATTTGGTTTTTCTATTGAGTAGGATCAATTAGCTGATCATCCAGAGAATAAAATGTTGCCTTCTTTCTATTCTCCAGCCTTTGTTTTCAGGTGTCTGGCTGTTGCATCTTGCCAAAATGCTCAGGGTCTAATTGACCGCTATATTTGGGGTTGGGAAGGAATTTTCCCCTGGGTCGGATTGGCAGACACCCTGGGGGTTCTTCATCTTTCTGTGCAGCATGGGGCCTGGGTCACTTGCAGGTTTACAGTAAGTAAATAATGGATTCTCAGTAACTTGAAGTCTTTAAACCATGATTGGAGAACTTCAGTAATTCAGTCAGAGGTTATGGGTCTATTACAGGAGTAGGTGGGTAAACTGTAGCCTGAAATGTGCATGATAGTCCCTTCTGGTCTTAAAGTCTAAGAATCTTTGAGGTGTGAGGAAGTGATCTATTCTATAATGATTGTGGAGTTATTTGTTCTCTCTCTCTCTCGGATTGCTTTGTCCCCTGATATCAATTAGATGTAGTTCTCAAGTTACATTTAATAATTTGTTAGAATACTTGCTATTTTGATTGTAATTGGTCTCTTATTTAAAAATTCTTGAGCATTAAGTTCAACTCTCCAGTTCATCCAAAACCACCCAAACAGTTTCTGTATCAAATTATTTTCTTTGGGGAAAAAATGTGGGTGTGCATTTAGGGAATTCAGTTATAGTCCCTCCAATAATTGATGAAACAATGTCATTACTTTGCATTTATCAACATTGAATTTCATCTGCTGTTTTGTTACCCAATCACCTAGTTCTGAGAGATCCTTTTGTAGCTCTTCGTAGTCTGCCTGGGACTTAACTATGTTTAGTAGTTTTGTATCATCTACAAATTTTTCCACCTCACCGTTTACCCCTATTTCCAGGTAATTTGAATAGGACTGGTCCCCGTAAGACCCCTGGGAGACACCACTATTTACCTGTCTCCATTATGAAAACTGACCATTTATTCCTACTCTTTGTTTCCTAGCTTTTAACCAGATACTAATCCATGAGAGAACCTTCCCTCTTATCCCATGACTGCTTACTTTGCTTAAGATCCTTTGGTGAGGGACCTTGTTGAAAGCTTTCTTAAAGTCTAAGGCTAGGTCTACACTACCCACCTGAATCGGCGGGTAGAAATCGACCTCTCGGGGATCGATTTATCGCGTCCCGTTGGGACGCGACAATCGATCCCCGAATCGGCGCTCTTACTCCACCAGCGGAGGTGGGAGTAAGTGCCGCCGACAGAAAGCCGCAGAAGTCGATTTTGCCGCCGTCCTCACAGCGGAGTAAGTCGGCTGCGATACGTCGAATTCAGCTACGCTATTGACGTAGCTGAATTTGCGTATCTTAAATCGACTCCCCCCTGTAGTGTAGATGTACCCTAAGTACAGTATATCCACTGGATTCCTCCTTGTTCACATGCTTGTTGACACCCTCAATGAATTCTGGTAGATTGGTGAGGCGTGATTTTCGTTTACAAAAACCATGTTGACTCTTCCCCAACAAATTATGTTCATCTGTGTCTGACCATTTTGTTCTTTACTATAGTTTCAACAGTTCGCCTGGTATTGAAGTCAGGCTTACCGGTTTGTAATTGCCGGGATCACCTCTAGAGCCCTTTTTTTAAAAAATGGCATCACCTTACCTATCCTCCAGTCATTTGGTACAGAAAATGATATAAATAATAGGTTACAAACTACAGTTCTGCAATTTCACATTTGAGTTCCTTCAGAACTCTTGGGCGAATACCATCTGGTCCTGGTGACTTATTACTGTTTTGTTTACCAATTTGTTCCAAAACCAGCTCAATTGACACCTCAGTCTGGGACAGTTCCTCAGATTTGTCACCTAAAAAGAATGGCTTTGGTTTGGGAATCTCCCTCAAAACCTCAGCCATAAAGACCGGTGCAAAGAATTCATTTAGTTTCTCCTCAATGGCCTTATTGTCCTTGACTGTTCCTTTAGCATCTTGATCATCCAGTGGCCCCACTAGTTGTTTAGCAGGCTTCCTGCTTCTGATGTACTTAAAAATTTGTTTGCTATGACTTTGAGTCTTTGGTTAGCTGTTCTTCAAAATCTTTTTTGGCCTTCCTAGCTATATTTTTACACTTCATTTAGCAGAGTTTATGCTCCTTTCTATTTTTCCTCACTAGGATTTAACTTCCACTTTTTAAAGGATGCCTTTTTGTCTCTCTCTGCTTTTACTTTGAGGTTTAGCCACAGTGGAATTTTTCTGGTTCTCTGTTTTTTAATTTGGGGTACACATTTTAGTTTAGCCTCTTATGGTGTCTTTAAAAAATTTCCATTCAGCTTGAAGGGATTTCACTTTTGGTGCTGTACCTTTTTAATTTCTGTTTAACCTCCTCATTTTTGTGCAGTCCCCCTTTCTGAAATTAAATGCTACAGTGTTGGGCTGCTGTGGTGATTTCCCCACCACAGGGATGTTAAAGTTAACTATATTATGGTCACTGTTACCAAGTGGTCCAGCCATATTCACCTCTTGGACCAGATCCTGTGCTCCACTTAGGACTACATTAAGAATTGCCTCTCCTCTTGTGAGTTCCAGGACTAGCTGTTCCAAGAAGCAGTCATTTCAGGTGTCAAGAAAGTTTAGAGGGGATGAGATGAGATGAGAGAGGGAGGGAGAACCACTACTATTTATTGATCAAGAAAGAAAAATTTCAGGAAATAATCTGTGGGTGTCCAATGTGGTGAAACTTTTTTTCCCCTCCATATTCCAGTTATTTTTTAAAGGACATTTCAAAACAGACCAGATATATCATCCCAGGTGTTTCAGAAAATATGTAAATGAATAATTTCTACTTCCCAAAATGCCTTAGTCCTTCCACAAACCCTGTGATTCTACCTTCCATCTTCTGAATTTCCCCCTAATGCATCTCCTAATATTCTGATTGCTCAGAAATCAGAGCACCAATAGAATTTTTCTTCCAAAACCCTAGTTGCAATTTTAATACACTATGTACTAAAAGCAACTCTTGATTAAAGCTGTGTTTTCATGTTTGCTGACTGAACAGGGAGAATTGTATCAAATGATTTATCATGTGCCATTAGAGGTTAAGTATAACCTCTTAATTGTGCTGTTGTATAACTTTCCCATTTCCTAACCCCATCCCTAGAACCTCAGGAAACAAAGTAACATGTAATCACATTATATATAGCTGAGATGCTGATAAATTATTTCACTGCCATAGAACTTGCTTAGTATTGTTGTTCCACTGTTCATTAGAATATGTTATCAAACTAAAGCATTATACATCTGTCAAGATGTTGATTAATACTTGTACTCTTATGAAGTACCCACATGAACAACACAGCATAATACAATACTCTGTATGGACACATGACATTAATAGAAACAGTTAAATCATGGTCTGGGATTTTCAAAGGAAACTAATACAAGATATTACTTTTCTCTCTCTCTCTCTCTCTCTCTCACACACACACACACACACACACACACACACACACACACACACACACACACACATTTAGCTTGCAGGCTTCCTACTATCAGAATGACCACATGTAGAAAATTTTTACGCAGTTGTAGCTTCTGTCTTGTTCATTGTCCATGGGTCATGAAGCTCTTATCTTGGTGGACTTACCGAATGGTTGGGCCCAGCTCCCGAGAGAAATAGCGCAAAAATTGTATTTAGAAATTCTTTGGCTACTCTCAATGATTTGAGGCTCCTCATAGCACATCATCTTACCATCAAGTGTATTTTGACTTTGTCCAAAGGCAATACTCCATTTGAGTAAGGCTAGTGCCAGAAAGTGTGTTGAGGAACCATAACACTAAGGCCACTTGCCCTGGGACATTTCCTGGGGTTCATCATTAGACTTTGTCTAGAGCAGTGTGCTAGGCAATCTCTGCAATGATTGCACTGTGGAGACCTGCATAAATTCTTTTCACACACTTCTGCCTGACTTTGAACTCGAGTGTCTATCTGACTCATCCATACCAGGCAATCTCTTCTAAAATTGTTTTCCAATGTTAAGAGCCACTATAGGATCCTTCCTGGTATATTTCAGACTGGACTTCATGATGACAGTTGTGCAAGGCCATTATAAACCCCCGGAACACACAACTTCTCCAAAGCACTATATTCACCTTAAGTCTATGTTCTAAAACACTAAAGCAAGTTGAAAGGCCAACTGCATGACATTGTTGGTTGTACTTATTGTCCTTGCAATGGTCCCACATAGTGGCCCGTAACTAAAAATATAAATGTTCTCAGTCTACCTCTGAAAGAAGGTGGATAAATATAAATCAGCAGACTCCTTCTGTCTGGCATGTTTAGCTATAGAAATCAGGCCTTTGTTCTTGTAACAATTAGTGTGTATTTTAGTGTAAGGAATCTCATTGTCACACTGACAGTTTGTAATTACAGTGAACTGGTGCAGAAAATGGTTCTTCAAAAATTTATACAGCTAATCAGCTTCAAACAAATACTTGAGGAGCTGCTGTCGTGGTCAATGTTTAACTTGATGATAAAAATAATAATGCTTTTTGTATAGGTAAAGGTTTCATTTTGATGTGACAATACTTGAGTAACCAAGTGTATAATGTAAATGAAATAAGAATTAATTTCTGAAGCAGATTATGGCACCCATATGTGAACTAGAGAAGATAGGGAATTCTTTAATCTTACCTTGAAAACTGTATAATTGATTGTGCAAGACAATCACTTCACAGGCGTCACCGTGTCTCAGGAGGTCACAGCTGAGAATACCAGATTCAGGATAAACTACCGAGAAATAGGGCAAACTCATCCCAAATTTCTGGTTATTCTACTGGTAGATATACCAACCCAGTAACAAAAGTAAACTTCTGTCTCATGACACTGGTTAACAAGCAGTCAAAAATGCAGTCTCCTTAGGTGTTCCAGCACTTATTGCACCACCCACATACTAGATCAGGGATCAGCAACCTTTGGCACACGGCCCATCAGGGAAATCTGCTGGTGGGCTGGGACAGTTTGTTTACCTGCAGCATCCGCAGGTTTGGCTGATCGCAGCTCCCACTGGCTGCGGTTCACCATTCCAGGCCAATGGGGGCTGCGGGAAGCGGCAGCCAGCACATCCCTTGGTCTGCACCACTTCCCGCAGCCCCCGTTGGCCTGGAACGGCAAACTGCAGCCAGTGGGAGCTGCAATCGGCCGAACCTGCAGACACTTCAGGTAAACAAATTGTCCTGGCCTGCCAGTGGATTTCCCTGACGGGCCACGTGCCAAAGGTTGCCGATCACTGTATTAGACTCCATAATGAGTGGTTATTGAAAACCAAGAGATCAGCCACATATCCAGGTCAATATACAACTCAGCTCTTACCCAATAATCATACTATTGTCAATCCTTTAGTAACTAAAATCTAAAGGTTTATTTATAAGAGAAAAGAAGAAGAGAGTTAAAATGGTTAAGGAAATCATATACATATAAGTGATTGCAAAGTTCTTATATCAAGTCTGAAGCCATGATGGAATAAACGGCTAGTTTGCAAAAGTCTCTCTGAATACAGCTTGGGGGTCATCAGTCCTTGTTAAGAGCTTCCTTGGTAGAAATCCAGTCCAGAGAAACAAAGTAGGAAATGAAGACAATATGGAGATTTTCCAGAGTCTTTTATATCCTTTGCCATGTGGATAGAATTTTACTGTCCCAAACAAAACCCACAGCATATTTTGTGGAAAACTACACAGGATGGAGTCCAGAGTCACGTGAGCGAGTCACATGCACTTATGTGGCTTCCTGACTCACAGGGGCAAGCCATTGGCCACTTGGTGGCTAAGGCATCTGCAGGAAGTGTCATCTGGCCGGAATGAGTTTCTTCTATGGCCCATTGGGGGAGTTAATTGTCTTTGGTGGGCCATCAACACAAAGATGTCTGGCTTAAATGCAAATTTTACCTGGTGGGTGTTACTCCAGGAACAAACACATTTAGGATACAGATCTATAGCCAATATTCACAACATCAGATGCACAGATATGTGGATTTAAACAGGATAATCATTTAGAAAATCATAACTTTTTCCATTGACCCTTACATGACATACTGTGCACAAGATTTGTGACAATTACCTAACAGTGAGAATATTAATGATGGTCATGTTTCAATCATACAGCATCACAAAAGGTAGAAGGCAAATCTGTATAATCTAAAGTCCTATTGCCCAAACTTTGCAGGTGTCATGTGAATGGCTTGACTCACTCGCTCAATTTCAAGCCAGAGTTCTGATTTTTATTATTTTGCATTTAGCAATGCAGTCAGTTTGAGAGAGTCTGACTTGTCTTGTTTGCTGAGAGTAAGCACAAAATTAACTTTACTCCTCTTCAAAGCAGATCTTGAGAATGTTACTGTTAATGGGAATCACTATAGAGGGGTCAAAATTATAACTGAATGATCTTAGTCAATGCTTCCCTCACTCCACAACCTACATAACAATTTGTACTACATGTTACAGAAGGAGCAGGAGGTTTTAAAGAAATACCTCCAACAGAAAAGAGGTTGGAAACCATTTTCTGTGAGTGTCTCTATATTGAAAAGTCAGGGGCTTGAGGAGGCAAACTACAAAGCTACTAATGGAGAAGCCCTCAGGTTTTCCCTTGGGATTTGGTATTTTCGATGGGAACTCTGCAGTACAAAATGGAGAAAGAACAGGAGTGGGCAGGTGGGAGTGTGTGTAACACCTTTTTTCTGTCACATAGCTTCCACACAGAAAGCTACATACAGAACCCTCACTGTTGGGGCCATTTCCCTTTTGACCTGGCCTTCCTATGGAGGAAAATGGAATGGACAGGATGTGCATCCAGTGGTCATTTTGCTAGCAATACCTGCTGTTAAATACAAAATCATGAAATGTGCAAGGAGCGGGAAGCAGGCTCTGTTAATTTTAGGTTTAAGATTACTAATCCCACAAAACAAGTATTGGTCAAAAGCGGACTTCTCCCACAGTTTTGTTAATAGTTACCATTGGTGTTAGCAAAAACATTGGTTACAGATGTGGCCATAATTCCAAATAGGGACATTAAGTATGGATATGGAGTACTTTGACTTTATTCATGGGGTCTAGGGGGATAGAGGGGGATGAATTGAATTAACTGTTTAATAGTACTTTTTGAATACCTTTCATTGTTTTCTCTATGCCGTTCATAATTGCACTAATGATTTTTAATTAAGCATGTGTTTTATGAAATATGGTACATAAATAATCCTACTGAGCCTGACTTTTAATATCTATTCATCATTCGTTTAGTAGGTATAAAGGGCAATAGAAACAATTATTGAAATGTGCTTAGACAGTGTAAAACACAAGAGACCTTGCAGAGAATCTTATTGTCGGATTTAATCCATTGACAAGTTTACAATAGAAACTATCTTAACAGATAAGACAGCTTTATTCTTATTCTTCTTGTTGTTGTTATTCTTCCTATTACTGTGATGAACATCCTAATTTTTTCTGGCAGGTTATTTCTTAGCTACCATTTCAGCAGTTCACAAACTGAACATTTAAATGCTTTTAATGAAGAATGGAGGAATTCACAAAAGAAATGGGAATTAGAAAATATGGTTGAGTGATTAAATATTTTGATATTTCAGTTCCTAGGTTCTGTGCTGATTGGTGCTATAGAAAACCCTAAGATAGACAGATAAATTATAGGAGTGTAATCAGCTCTCCGCTACTTATTAGTGGTTTTTCAAATACATGGTTTATTTCTGTAAATATGTTAACTCAGTTTCACACAACTCTGCACAGTAAACATTTTACACTTCTAGTATATTTTACTCTGGCCTGGAATTTAATTTTAAAGCAGGAGAGGCCATGGAGGGGAAGAAGGGAAGGGTTATTTTTCTTACACTGGGACCCCTGCCTCAGATGTTGTATCTGAAAGCATCACTGTGTTGCTCCTGAGAGAGCGACCTTTGTTATGTTAGCAAATTTAGGGCCTAATCCAATCCTATTGAAGTCAGTGGGATTTATTGCTGCCTAAATGCTTTGCTGTGCAGTGTGGGACTTATACACAAGCTTAAGTTTTAAACTCCCGCTTGAGAACTTTGCTGAACTGCGGCCATCATGCCAAGGTCAATGTTCAGAGATCTCTCTACCACATTTACTTCTCGAATTAACACTTATATAACACAGATCTAGATCTGCAGTGCAGTGCAGATTTCAGCACTGGATCAAGCATTCATTATGCACAAGCCCATCAAGTAGCATCTAGAAGAAGAGCTCTGTTTGGTAGAAAAAGATAGTGAAGTGCACTCTCACATTTTTTGGCTTCAACAGCTATTAGTAGGCACTTTAAACTCTGCAGCATTGCTTTGTGGGACAACACTGAAAGAACCTGATTTCTGAGCACCCCCTTCACACAAAGTAATGATTCCACAGTGCTTCCAATTTACTAGTGAGTAGGACTGCAATATAATTGTCAGGCTGAAACCAGGTTCTAGCATGGTTGTTAGCATGGAGAAAGCCCTGGCTGGGATGATTTAGTTGGGGTAGATTCTGCTTTGAGCAGGGGGTTGGACTTGATGACCTCCTGAGCTTTCTTCCAACCCTAATCTTCTATGATTCTATGTTCCACTGTATCTGTGGTCTTTTCTCTAGGCTACAAAAACAAGCAACCTGGAAAGACAGGTTTTCTCATGGGGACTAGGGGTATGTCTACACTATGAAATTGGGTTGATTTCATAGAAGTCTATTTTTAGCAATCGATTTGATATAGTCGATTGTGTGTGTCCCCACTAAGCATATTAAGTCGGCATTGTGCATCCACAGTACCAAGGCTAGTGTCGACTTTCGGAGTGTTGCACTGTGGTAGCTATCCCACAGTTCCCGCAGTCTCCACCGCCCATTGGAATTCTGGGTTGAGGTCCCAATGCCTGATGGAGCAAAAACATTGTCGCGGATGGTTCTGGGTACATGTCGTCAGCCCCCCCGCCCTTCCTCCTTCCGTGAAAGCAATGGCAAAAAATTGTTTCTCGCCTGTTTTCCTGGGTTACCTGTACAGACGGCATACCGTGGCAAGCATGGAGCCCGCTCAGCTCACAGTCACCGTATGTCTCCTGGGTGCTGCTGGCAGACATGGTACTGAAGTGCTACACAGCAGCATCCCCTTGCCTTGCCTTGCGGACGGCAGACGGTACAAGCCAACTGCTAGCCGCCGCCCTCATCCAGTGGGTGATCCTGGCCAATCTCGGTTAGGTTAGTCGGGGGTGCTTGGGCAGACATGGGTGCTCCCGGCTGGCCTCGGTGAAGTCGGTCGGGGCCGCCTGGACAAAAATGGGAATGACTCCAGGTCATTCTCTTCTTAAGTTTTGTCTAATGGAGATTTAGTCCAGGCTGGAATATCATGCCAGCTGGAGGCTTCTGCCTCAGGCTGCTCTCCCAGGCTGCAGCACCACACGGTTGCACACGGACAGCCTACCCCTTGCTCCCATGGCTCATGAAGCCTAGACAGTAGTAAGGAGCAGTTCAACTACAGGCTGAGCAAGTGCATAATGGTGGCAGAATGTGCCTTTGGACGTTTAAAAGCTCGCTGGCACAGTTTACTGACTCAGTTAGACCTCAGCAAAACTAATATTCCCATCGTTATTACTGCTTGCTGTGTGCTCCACAATATCTGTGACAGTAAGTGGGAGATGTTTATGGTGGGGTGGGAGGTTGAGGCAAATTGCCTGGTGCTGATTACGTGCAGCCAGACACCAGGGCAGTTAGAAGAACACAGCAAGGCGTGCTGTTCATCAGAGAAGCTTTGAAAACCAGTTTCATGACTGGCTAGGCTACGGCGTGAAAGTTCTGTTTGTTTCTCCTTGATGAAAACCCGCCCCCTTGGTTCACTCTACTTCCCTGTAAGTCAACTGCCCTCCCCTTCCCCACTTTGATCTCTGCTTGCAGAGGCAATAAAGTCATTGTTTCAAATTCATGCATTCTTTATCAATTCATCACACTAATGGGAGGGGAACTGCCAAGGTAGCCCGGGAGGGGTGCGGGAGGAGGGAAGCACAAGGGTGGGGTAGTTGTAGGGGCACCCCCTAGAATGGCATGCAGCTCATCATACACTTCACGCGGCAGTGCTGCAGGTCCCTGTTATACACTCTGTCCTTCATGCCCTTGGAGATTTTTTCAAATATTCCGGCATTTCATCTTTTCGAACAGAGTTCGGATAGCACAGATTCGTTTCCGCAAACAGCAGTCAGATGCAGTACCTCCCATTCGGTCCATGCTGGAGTTCTTTTGCGATTCTGGGACTCCATGGTCACCTGTGCTGATCAGCTTGCTATGCTGGTCAAACAGGAAATGAAATTCAAAAGTTTGCAGGGCTTTTCCTGGCTGCCTGGCCAGTGCATCTGAGTTAAGAGTGCTGTCCAGAGCGGTCACAATGGAGCACTGTGGGATTGTTCCTGGAGGCCAATACCATTGGTACCACACTACCCCAAATTCGACCCAGCAGGGTCGATTTCAGTGCTAATCCCCTCGTCAGGGAGGAGTACAGAAATCAATTTTAAGAGCCCTTTAAGTCGACAAAAATGAATTTGTTGTGTGGACGGATGCAGGGTTAAATTGATCTAACGCTGCTAAATTCGACCTAAACTCGTAGTGTAGACCAGGGCTAAGAAATCACTTTCCTAGGTTCTTCGTGCCTCGTGGCCAGTGCTTGATTTAGGGGAACCTGTAAACTACTACCCTTCCAGTTTATATACTTATTTTAGAGTGAATTCACTCCTGTGAAGAGGACCAGCACCAATTTTATGTACCACTTAAGTTCTATTTAAAGTCTCCTTCCTTAGTAGGACTGAAGTGGTGACTAGTCCTTGTGTTGGCCCCATGCTCAGGGGTGAATTTCACCCCAAATGTACCCAGGTGATAATCTTTTTCCAGTTGATAATCTGAGCAATTTCTCTAGTGTGAGAGCAGGCCCTCTGCATGGCTCCCTTTGATGGGACTTTACTTCTCCCCTGGCTGATTTCATGTGGGGCATGTGTTGTCCTCATCTTATTCTTCAAAATGTCTCTCTTAGCCTGTGATGAACAGAGTTGTGTGCACTGAAGAAAAGGGGGTAAGGAACTCCTTTTTGGTTGACTAAAGCGCATGCTCATTACCATGACCAAGATAGGAGGCAATAGCACCTGGCAAGCACACTTATATTAAGGACATTTTCCATATGTATCTATTCTGGAAGGTCAAACCAGGTGATGCTGTTGCAAACAGTCTTCTGAGTTCTTTCTTAACATGCAATCGAGTTTTTAGTTTCAGGAGAAATGCTTGTATTGTTGAATAAGAGCTAAAGTTAGAGAGAGTTTGGGACAGAGGAAGCAGAACTGAGAATGGCAGGAGTTTGTTATCTGCCTTAGGTTCTGATCAGAGTCAATTTTTGAGGCAGAATTGCTCCCTGGGAGCTGATCATTGTTGGTGGACTGAAATTTCTGGAAAAAAGGGATTGTCTGCACCTCCATTTCCTGACTGCTGTATGTGTGTAAATAAAACAAGTTACACTTGGAATTTACTTCACATCACTGATTATTTTGCCTCTCCATTAGAAAGCTGACCTACAAGGTCACAGACATTCTACAGCTGCTTGGCAGAGGATTGACGCTGGTATCAGAAAGAAACACTGGTGTTGGAAGAAGAGGCAAAATGTACATGTTTTATCTAGTATAGCACGGTGTTCATCGTATGTAATTTGAAATCAAAAGATAAATGGAGCAGTAAAGGATATGACGGGAGCTGTGATGGGGAGATGTCATACAAGGAATTTTTTGTTTGTAAAATACCTGTTACCTGGTGCAATCAGGTTCATTCCAAAGGTTAAAAATGGGTTCTTCAGAAATGACTTGCTCCTGGCATTTTATATCTGGCAGGGATTGTGTAGTGGAGTCCAGAAAGGTAATTAATTCATTAAGAGATGGGCCAATTACCTCAACCTTGCCATGATGTGGCAGAATTGTAACAAGAAGCTCCCATGAGCTCCAGAAAGCTTCCTCCAACAGATCACTGATTCCTGTTCTTGCATTTTTGTGTTTTATTCCTAAAACACCTGAGCTCTTTATTCCCAGCAGTAGAGATATTGCTAATCAGCATATTGAGTTGAAGCTCTGCTTTTGCTTGGATTGATGCTTGTATATCCTCTTCCTTGATCGTACTTGCCACTGGAATCAAAATACCTCATAATGAGTTATTTTCTCTTACATTCCATTCATAGCAACTGCAGATTTCATAGCCTACCCTTAGTGCACGTAAGCACCTGACAGCTTTCTTCCAACTCCTGCTTTACATAAGTCTCTGAAAATTTTGCTAAAAGTTTTATTTAATTTTATTTTTTTGGCATTTCTCCCTGCCCCCTCCATTCTGGCTTCCTTAAAGCTAAGATGGAGATCCTTTCTTTAATATAGGTAGGTCATTGAGGAAGGCAATGATGCCCACCAAATACAGGCACAGATGGCCCAAATCTGGTCCTGTCAAAACAAATAGGACCAGGATTTGGCTTGGACATTGTGAGATTTTCAAAGTCAATAAAAAGAACGAGGAGTACTTGTGGCACCTTAGACTAACCAATTTATTTGGGCATAAGCTTTCATGGGCTAAAACCCATTCCATCAGATGCATACAGTGGAAAATACAGTAGGACAATCCTATCTATCTAGACAGAGAACATGAAAAAATGGGGGTTGCCATACCAACTCTAACAAGACTAATCAATTAAGGTGGGCTATTATCAGCAGGAGAAAAACAACTTTTGTAGTGATAATCAGGATGGCCCATTTCAAACAGTTGAGAAGAAGGTGTGAGTAACAGTAGGGGAAAAATAAGCATGGGGAAATAGTTTTTAGTTTGTGTAATGATCCATTCACTGCCAGTCTTTATTCAAGCCTAATTTAATGGTGTCCAGTTTGCAAATTAATTCTAATTCTGCAGTTTCTCTTTGGCGTCTGTTTTTGAATTATTTTTTTTTTGCTGATGGTGTGGCTGATGTGCTTAGGTCCTATGGTGTTGTCCCTGGAATAGATGTGGACAGATCCTTGCAACAAAGCCTGTTGCCAACTATGTTCCTGTGCTAGTGTTTTTGTTGTGTGATGTGTGGTTGCTTTTGAGAATTTGCTTCAGGTTGGGGGGCTAAGTGAGGACTGGCCCGTCTCCCAAGATCTGTGCGAGTGAGGGATCGTCCTTCAGGATGGTGCATCATCATCATCAAGGATCTACAACCTATCGGGCTCGTTCACCTGCACATCTACCAATGTGATATATGCTATCATGTGCCAGCAATGCCCCTCTGCCATGTACATTGGCCAAACTGGACAGTCTCTATGCAAAAGAATAAATGGACACAAATCAGCTATCAAGAATTATAACATTCAAAAACCAGTCGGAGAACACTTCAGCCTCCCTGGACACTCAATTACAAACCTAAAAGTCGCAATTCTTCAACAACAACAACAAAAAACTTCAAAAACAGACTCCAACAAGAAACTGCAGAACTGGAATTATTTTTTTTCTCCTGCTGATAATAGCCCACCTTAATTGATTAGTTTTGTTAGAGTTGGTATGGCAACCCCCATTTTTTCATGGGGTGTGTGTGTGTGTGTATATCTATCTATCTATCTATCTATCTTCCTACTGTATTTTCTACTGTATGCATCTGATGAAGTGGGTTTAGCCCACAAAAGCTTATGCCCAAATAAATTTGTTAGTTTCTAAGGTGCCACAAGTACTCCTCGTTCTTTTTGTTGATATAGACTATCACGGCTACCACTCTCAAAGTCAATAGGAGCTAAATGCCCTAATTGCAGTTAGTGCCTTTGAAAATCTTTACTGTTATCCTTTAACCATAGATACATATAACCCTCAGATGGTAAGGTGATAGAAGCCCTACAAACACTGCGGGAGGGAAGGGGGGGAGGAGAGAGGTGGTAACTTAATTATGTAAATTTTGTTTGTGTAGGGGAAAAGTCAGAAAGGTTTGGGTAAAAATATTACTTGCACATCCAAAATAGATGGTATTTTGCTACTGTAATGCAATAGTGACAAATAGTTATTAAATAAGACATTTTTCTCTGAGACGTGCTCAAGATATGAAAGCTTATGATAAACAAGCAAAAGTAACTACTGGCTGCAGAACTACAGAAGTCAAATCTAAACCTCTTGCTAGTCTTCTTTAAAAACAAAAACAGAATGCTGGTATTCTTAGTGAATCTTATATTAGAGTTTTGCTCATTTAAATGAGCATAGAGAGCAGCTGCTTTTTGGTTAATTCTTTGCCTTGGATCTTGTATTTACAATGCTAGAAGTATTGTAGCTGTCAGAGCCAGTGAAGAGAGCTATCCTGTTTCCTTCCAGAGGCCTGACTTGTTAGAATTGAGAGAGAGTTTGAGTCTATGAATTACTGTAGAAAATATCTTTCTCTCATGACGTTCAGCTAGCCCAACTTTAAGCAGTTGTCTATAGTCTGGAAAAAACGAGTATTTCTAAATAGGGCCAAAGAAAGAAAGTGCACA
Source organism: Trachemys scripta elegans (assembly GCF_013100865.1). Taxonomy (NCBI): domain Eukaryota; kingdom Metazoa; phylum Chordata; order Testudines; family Emydidae; genus Trachemys; species Trachemys scripta. The sequence continues at coordinate 58,684,263 of NC_048305.1, forward strand.
TTTCTTATCAAGATGTTTTGTTTCTCTCAGCTCTATATTGCTTATTACTTGCCTGCTAATGTGGATGTGTACTGAATGGAGATGCCTTTAAGAAATATTGCCCAGTGGACATAGGAAACAACCCTGCAATGAAGTCTGTACCTAGACCCCTGTACCTGCCTGGGGCCTGTCACAGGGTGAGCTAGACCCTGGGCTGGGTCTCTGCTACACCTGTGCCAGGTTTACTCCACTTCCCCAGGTGAAGGGATGAGTAAGGTAAGAGACCCCAGGGAAAGCAGATCTGGAAGGGGATGATTCACTAAAGGCCCGGAGAATAGCCAGGAAAGGGCCACTGATCATGCTGAACATGTAGGAAGACACCCTGGGAAAGAAAGATGAGGAAGTTTAGATTATAGGCCAAAAAGCCCAATTGTTTAGGGTCTGAAGACTGAGGGGTTATAGTAAAGGTGTATGTTCCCTCTATGCCACCACCAGCGGGAAGAAAAGACTGAAGCCCAAAATTAGAAACTGAACCCAAGTGATGGGGTAAAGACTGGGGTGGGAGAAGACCGACTCTGGGAGCAAAGGCTGTGTCGAATAAGTGTTTGGAATGTTCTGTTTGGACTCTGACTCCTGCTGGGGAGGACTTTTGTTTCTTAGCTGGAGGGCTAAGTCCCTGAAGCAATCTATATGCACTAGGAGTCATAGAACCATCAGAGAGGGAAAACTGAAGTTTGACATTGAGGGGAACTGAAGCAATGAACAGGCCTAAAGCCAGACCAGGTAGGTCTCTTCTACAAGGTCCTGTTGAAATAAATAGGAATCTACATGTAGTCAAATGTCTACACACATGGAACAACATACCAGACTGATTGCTATATCTGGCTGTTCTGAAAAGCCCTATATGGTATCAGTGTCTCTTATTCTTTTCCTAAGATATGGTTCAACTGAAATGTTGTTGGCAAACTAACAGAGAAGTGACATTCAGAGCTCTTAGCTGTTAAGTTATTTGGACTGGGGCGGGGAGGGGGAGGGGAGTTTGGCAAGTAGCCAGAGAGAAAGCTTCAAAGGTTTTTTTTAAAAGTATGTTTGAATTAACTCATTCTGGGGCTAGAAAGAAATTAACAAGTTAAGAGAAGTTTCAATAATAATCACAGTGGCAGTTTTGGTCTAAATGCTGTGGTGGGGCCTGGAGCAAGCTTCATTGAGGACTCAGGTATTCTATCTCCACAGCAGCTTGCAGCACCATAGGTTTCTATTATGAGTGAGATTTTCAAACACACTGCAGTGGGAGCCATGTTAGATTATGCAGAGAGCTTCTGAAAAATTCTGCCGCCATTCAGTGTGGAATCACCAACAATGCTTGCATTATGGCTCTATTTTCTCCCACTCCCAGCCCCACCTCTGACATGGTCCCTGCGTTGAAATTTGTAATGATGTGTGTTCATTTAGTATAACATTAGCTAACGGGTATGGTTCTCAACTTGCCTATGCTGGTGTAAATCATGAGTATCTCCATTTAAGTCAATGAAGTTGCATTGGATTTACATAAAACTGGTGTATCTATACTTTAATTAGAGATGTTTCCTCTCTCCTCCTTTGCTGCCTTGTTTTCCCAACAATTTCCAAATTGTTGGAAATTTCCCAACAATTTCCCAACAAATTGATCCCAAGCACCACATGAACCTTATAACGTGGCTCAGAATCTGAGCCATGTAGGATATTCAAGAGGGTTTGAAATTAGTGAAACAGCTTTGCACAGTGTCTATAACAAGTTGTGCAAATAAAAAAAAGATCCATTGGGACCTCTGTTCAGCTATGAAATATTGAGCTGATTTATTTGAATTAAACAAGTTTGAATCTCTCCATTAAATGGACTAATACTTAAAATACCCAGGAAAAAACTGAGTTAAGTGAATTTACAATAAAGCAATAGTGTTTTTGCTATTTGCCAGGTATGTCACTCGGGATGAGGTTATCGCTGATAATGGTGCTCAGTTCTCCAGTTCAGAAATCAGAATGTTTATCAAACAGTTATGTTCTGAATAAGCCCTCATCTGGTCTTGGATTATGTCAGTCCAAAGGACAACCTGGACAGAAAAACACTTAAGGGAAGCTCAGAATGATGATAGAGAACCCTATCTTGTAGGCAGAAATCTGACTTATGCTAGTCTAAACTGTGGATAAAACTGGAATGCCACACTGGAGACAAACAAACTAGAAAATGCCAGTTAGAAGTGCTGCTGTGGGCAGCATGCACACCACTGTGTAAAAGGGAAAAGTGCTTAGAATTGTGTAAGGAGACATCACATCATATTCATATAACAGTTTTCCTCCTGAAGAATAAAGCCCATAGTTGAAACACCTTTCGATGATCTAAATTATCACAATATGCTGATTTACACCATTTGAGGGCCTGGGCCAAAAGTATTTAAACAGACTCTGAGCCCTAATATTGTGCTATGAGCCAATGACCTTCCATTGTTAGATGTAATAACAACAACCTCTACTTTGAGATGAGATTCAGTGCTGGGAGAAAGGAGAACAAAGGTAAAAAGGGGAGAAAAGTGAAAAGGAAGGTAGGGGGGATCAGTCAGGGCCAGAAGTGAGGAGACAAGCAGCAGAATATATATATTGGGAGAGGAATAGAGTAATCATTGTTTAAGATAAAGAGCTGAAAATAAATATTTGTTATTGCAAAATGCTTGCAATTTACTTTTATTAAACAAATATAATCAATCAAATTTCAGAATTCTGAATATCTGTGATGCATTATAGGAAATAAATTAAAAATGGGGATGGTTAAATAGTGGGGGGGTATTATCAGCCAGTCTGTTCATGCATTTTAAAATGCTTCTCAGGTTAGCTATGGGCATACCCTGATTCAAAACACACAAACACTTGCTCAACAATAGTCCTCATATATGTTGCTGTGTTAGGATTAGTGCTGGGCAAATAATTCTTGGGATATTCTTGTCTGTTTTTTGTTGTGGATAAACAAAAATAAGAGAAATCACAGGGGAAGGGCGGGGTGGAGAAACCCTGATTTGGGGCTGACCTGAAAAACAATCTTTTGGTTTTTTTCCCTCATCAAAATGGAAAACAAATACAAATACTAGTTCATTTCATTTGAAGGTGGCTATTCACCCTTTTTCTCTATTTAGATTAATCTACTTACAATTTCAAATGTTTTGACATCTTGTTTCAAAACATCCTAAAAATGTTACCCAAACAAAAAAAGTGAAACTTTTTTTAAACTTTTATCCTTTCCTCACCCACCAAAAACAACATTTTCCCAAATTTGACCCAAATTATCAGTTTTGATTAACCTCAAATTGCATTTTTCCATGAATAGTTTATTCACTTTTTTCCCCTCTAGCTCTAGTTAGGACAGCTCTTGACAAAAGAGCAGGATTTCATGGAATCTCAGGTCCATAAGGGACCATTATGATCAGTGAGTCTGATATGCCTAACACAGGCCATAGATTTCACTAAGTGATCCCTCTATCTAGCCCAAAACTTTTTGATTGAACTGAGCATAACTCTTTAGAAACATATCCAATCTTGATTTAAAGATGCCAACTGATTTTTACCACAAGAAAAATCGATCACATTTATTAGTAAACTGTTCCAATGGTTATCTACCTGATACCATTTTAGAATGGTAGAAATATTGACAGATTTTGTAGTATGATAGCATATAGAGACTCAGATGAGATCAAGGCTCCATATTGCTAGACACTGAACAAATACAGAAGAGAGAATCCCTGCCAGAAAGAGCTTACAATCTGAATAGAAAGAGTAGAAGAAAGGAGATATTACTATCCAAATTTTAAAGATTGGGAATGAGGCAAGGAGAAATTAAGTGACTTGTCCAAGATTGCACAGGAAGAGTGAGATAGAACCAGGAACTGAATCCAAATCTCCTGCGTATTAGCTGAGTGCCTTAATCACAAAAGCAACCTTCCTGTAAGCAGTCTACAAATTAAGCACTGAATTTTTGTCTCTTCATCAGACAAGCAATTCAGTGATACAAATTGACCTAGAAAGCACTACATGGTATCAGTTTGCTTTAGAAGAAATTATCTATAGGAATAGGAGAGTTTGGTTTTGTTTTCCTCCACAAATAATGAATTTAAAAAAAATCAAGATATTATTTAAAGTCGCTGGGAAAGAGTTAGCATTTTTGCTCATCTTTCTTGAAAGATGAGCAAGGTCAAGATTAAAACAATCAGGTGCAAGACTGGAGGGGTACTGTGCAGTAGCATAGCTGGGGAGGAGCGGGGGGAGCGGCCGCTCCCCCACTGAGTACAATCAGCGCCTTGTCAATTTCCTGGCGCCTTTGTCCTCACCCAGGGGAGCGATTTAAAACAAACAAAAAAAAAAAGGGTGCCACCTTCAGTGCCGCTGAAGACACCCGGAGTGAGTGAAGGGCCCGCCGCCGAAGACCCAGAGCGCCGCTGGGTGAGTAAAAGCACCGCAGTGGGTGGCGCCTTTTTTTTTTTATTGCTCCCCCTGTTTCCTCCACCTGGCTATGCCACTGGTACTGTGATGCTTCCTGGGGGTATCCAGGGCTGTGAGGTTCCTCATTGCCACCTTCCCTTAGCCTGAGGAAGCCTTGACCGTGGCTGCCAGGGGTCAGCTCCCCAACTCCACCAGCCAGAGGCAACACAAGCACCCACCTCAGCCTGTGCAGGATCCCCTGTCCTTTGTAGGTAAGCAATACACACTCCAACCCTGAGCATGACAAGTTTCTCTCTGGAGCATCCAGCCTCTGGTCTGCTGGATACTCACAGAATTCACAGATCAGTTATTCCTAAAGGAACAGTACACCCCATCCTGACCTCAGGATCACCACTCCACTCAACTCACAACACTTAGATTTGTTTATAGTGAAAACAAGTAGACATTTATTTAACAAAGAACAGAGATCTGAGAAGAAGCAAGTAGAATTAATGGAACCAAATGGTTACATCAAAAATGAGATCATAACCTGCTTTCTAGAGCCTAAATTTAACTAACAAAACATTCTTCTGTCACATACAAGTTAGCTCAAACAGTCTCTCTACCAGCATTAAACAGCCAGACTGGCTGTAATCCTCCATTCATAAAACAAGACAGCTGACAGCTTGTCCCTTAGGTGAAGGATACCTGGGTGTAAATCTGTATCCCAGATATAGTTCCAACCAACCATTGTCTTCACTGATAAGCAGGGTAATCTCTGCTGCTTGTTTTTTTTAATTTTATTTTATTTTTATTTCTTTCCTCTGCATAGAATCTCCCCTGGAGACTTTTCAAACCCTTGATTAGCATTTTGCTCCATGTAAATAGGCATTCATTGTGAAGTATACAATATCAATTGACATATAGCCAGACAGGCAAATAAGCATCTCCTGCCTGAAAGAAACTTGTTTATCACCTTCTGGTGTCCAGCCCCAACTCTCAAACTGTAAGAACATAATTTTGAGTATATAAACATAACTTTGTGCATATTATCCATAAATACATTTTGCAATGACTATATCAATCATTGTGACAAGACATCCTTTGACAAACTACTATGTAGCAACCAGACCTAGGCAAACCCTTTAATCCTATATATCCCTGTGACTTCTGCCAATTGGCACCAAGAACTCCCTGGGTCACAGGTTCTATTTTATTTATTGGATTGAAGCAACAAGTGATAAAGAGGGTTTTTAAAAGTTCATTTGGAAATGAGCCACTTTGCTTCATATTATATAAAATACCAGTTTGGAGTTAAATATTTTCAAACTTTGGAGATAATGTTTTGAAATCAGAGAATGCATTGAGGATTTCTGCCTTTTTTAAAGACTATATTGTTAATGTAAAACTGACAGGAACCATTTAGAACTTCAGCCACCACTGGAAGAGCTGATATCCGTTTTAAGTGGTAACTACGTAACTGACATTTGGAAGAATTGTATTCCAAATGTTAAGAAAAAATGACTTAGTGCAAGTGCAACTTTTTATTCTGTACAATACTAACCCTCTTTTACACTTTGAAACATTATTTTAAAATAATGACTGCTACATTATTTTAAATGGCCTCTCTGGTCACAGAATATGGTAGTTGTTTTCCAAGATGGTTTCTATCTCCTTACGCTATAGATCCTACTAATGTTATAATTGTCACTTTTTACAGAATGAACTTTTTTTTTTTTTGTCTAGGAAAAATAGCAGATAATGATTAAAGTGATGGCTATGGATATTGTCTTCTGGCTCCATCAATGGGAATGAGGCAGACAGGCCAAAAGGCAATGTCATGCTTCACACTGTTTGCTGACTCAGGCAGAATTCCTTCAACTGTGGCATATACTGCCTCTATGCTCCAGAAGGCCTTCCATTCTTTAAAAATATGCAGCTTGTGCTTCCCTCTTGCACAAAGCAACTTCTGCTGGTGATTGCAGAGTACGGTAACAGGGTAATAACTCTGCCTTCACCCAATATCCTTTAGAGAAGCTAATGCCTAGCACAGTGCAGTAGCAAAAGGGGTCAGTGTCTCACACCCATACTGGGCTGGGCATGTTCTAGCCAAGAATTTTAAAAGATAGTGTCAGAATAGAAAAAGTAGAAACAAATGTTAAAGGACAAGTGTATGTTCAGCAATGAGTTAGAGGAGGAAAAGGAGAAAGGGTTGGGTAAAGCTTACTCATAAATTGTTCATTTAGTAAGTCATTGGTTGACATTTTAAAAAATGCCAGATGAACTTAAATGTGATTGCAACATTTTAGCAGATGAAATTTAAGGAGGCATTATCCAGTGTTACCTTGGTGTCACTGAGAACAGAGTTTGACTCATAGCAGCTAGCTCTAACCTCCAGTGTCAGTGAATGCCACAGGATGACTACACTTTTTGTGTGAGTATATTTTGCTTTATAAGTTTTAACGGTACATATCCTTAACTTTGTTATCCCTTGATTTTTTTATTCTGGGCTAATTGAAGGAAGAAAGATTGATTTTACTGTTCCCTTCTGAATTTTAACAGCCTCAGTTAAGTTCCCTGCAACTATAATTTTAATGTTTAGTAATGTTTTTTTGTGTGTAAATCCCACACATATCTAATCTAAGCATCTTTACTCAGTTTTTGTCGAGCTTTTCAATTTTGGCTATATTGTTCTTAAGAGCAATCCACCAATGCCTGGAAACTTTTTAAAAACACTATAACAGAGTCTCAAAGCAAAGTGAGCAGTCATCGGATAAGTGGGATGCTTCTCTCATGGATCAATAACTGGTTAAAAAGAGAGGAAACAATGGGTAGGAATAAATGGTCAGTTTTCAGAATGGAGTCAGGTAAATAGTGGTGTCCCCCAGGGGTCTGTACTGGGACCAGTCCTATTCAACATGTTCCTAAATTACCTGGACATAGGGGTAAACAGTGAGGTGGCAAAAGGTGCAGATGATACAAAATCACATCCAGGTGACAGGCAACATAAAGCACAACTAAGTCCTGTGTTCAGGCTAGGTTGGGCACTATTGACGGAGTGGCTGTGCAGGGATGTAAGCCCTTGTGTTATGGGGGCTGAAGGTCCTCATGCCAGCAGACCCTTATAGAAAAATTCTGTTGAATTTAATAAGGGTGAAGGCTGGGATTATTTTTGAAAAAGAGCCTAAGAATTAAGTACCCAAATCCCCTTGAAATTGAGTGACACTTAGCTGCCTACCTTTTTTTTTTTTTTTTTTTAGGTTCCTTTGGGAAGAAGAAGATGGGGCAGGAACAGGGGGAGAGTTCCAAAACCTATATGGTTGTAAAGAAATTACTCTTAACAACCAGATCCTTTGCATAGGTTGTATGATCCATCTTACAGCATTCTAGTAGGGATATAATTCTATAAAAAGGAAATCCATTCTCCAGTAAGTCCTTTTAGGACTCTTCCTTAAGAAGATGTGGGACAAGAGAAGGTGTGGATTAGGTCAGGGGTTGTGTGGTCCACATTTAGGGTACATCTAAGCAGCAGTTGGGAGGTGTGAGTCACAGCTTGAGTAGACATACAGGCCCTAGCTCTGCAGTGTGGCTGTGGTGGCACAGCTAGTGTCTCAGGCTACATAACCAAAGGGTCAACTAGGTGTTTGAAACAACTTTATGGCCTAGCCTTGGGTTGGATTTCATCATCCCAACCTTCTCTCTCCTTTGTACTTTGACTGCTTGCTTAATCAAGCTTTATGACAGTGGAGTGAATTTATCCCACTTGTGAGAATTAAGACTCTTTTCATCATATCTTTGTCTATGATCTAGTTGAAGGTCCATGTGGGACAAACCTCCTGAAGCCAAATGTCAAAAATAAACTTCTTATAAATCTTCCAAGTGTCCTTTTTTGACCTTAATACTGAAAGGTAGAATAGTTATCTGTGCAAATCTTGAATGAAATATAGGGTTGACAGAAATATGGCTGAATATGGTCTCACAGCATGCTAAAAGTCAGATAGACAGATCTAAGAAGTAACTAGACCTGTCTAGAACATGTCTTCCTGCTACAGAGCATCTACTCTACACAGTCTAGATGGTCATAAATAAATAAATCACCATATATTGTAACTGGTCACAAAAAGAGCAGCTGAATATCTTTGATACTTTTCATAGAATATCAGGGTTGGAAGGGACCTCAGAAGGTCATCTAGTACAACCTCCTACTCAAAGCAGGACCAATCCCCAGACAGATTTTTGCCCCAATCCCTAAATGGCTCCCTCAGGGATTGAACTCACAACCCTGGGTTTAGCAGGCCAATGCTCAAATCACTGAGCTATCCTTCCCCCAAATGTAATTAATGTAGTTTGATTTGTAACCCTTATGAATGCAATCCAGAATAATTTTCTTGTCGTCAGTAACAATAAAACCAATATCTAGATCTTATATAACACTTTAAAGTAGGAGTTCTCAACGTGCTTTACAAAGAACTCAGTATCTTTACCCCTAGGGAAACTGAGATATAGAGAAGTGACTTGTCCACAGCCACCCAGCAGGCCAATGGCAGAGCCAAAAGTAGAACCCACCTCTCCAGAGTTCTGGTCCATGTCTACTGCCTCCAGTAGGTATTTTTTTTCCCTGTTGGAAACTGCTTTTATGACAAAATCAAAATGTTTGGGGGAAAGCATTGATGTAGATGGGAAAAAAATCAGTGCTTTGTTGTGACTTGTATATTATAACTTACAATATAAAAGTCAAAATAATAAAGTACATATGAGACAACTTGATAAGGTCTTTTCAATATTTGTGATTCCTACTCTCCCCCGGAAACTATTTATCAGGAAATTTTGCTTTTTCATTCTAATTCAGGACCAGCTTTTGCCAATTTCCACCCACACATTTATTATTACTATTGTTCCCAGTCAAGATCCAGGCCCCCTTGTGTTGAATGCTATACAATCACAACGACAGCTGCTGCCGTGCTATTAAGAATTTACAGTCCACAGTCCTGGTCCTGCAAAGAATTCCACCATTGCTCAGTGATAGTAAAACCACCAGAAAAATGATCCCTTATAGTTCCCCTTGAAATAGATTTATTTTGAGTCATTTGAGTTATTTAGATTGAGTCATGTAATGGATTATCTAATCCCATTTCATTGTTGAAGTATAGGATTTTTGTTAATTTAACTGTTATATTCTCCATACTTTCCACTGGGTATTTCAAGCATGTAAGTGTGCACCCTGTTATTGAAATGATAGTATATAATACATTCTTGTAAAAGCTAGATTTTCTTCATTGATATTAAGAAGGCCTAATGATTTACTTATCCTTGCATTAATCAAGCCATCAATGAGTGAAATAAATTATGCTCAGTAACTGCAGGGATTTACCGGAGTAAGGATATATATTTGAGTTTTCCAAGCCATTGCTTATAAAAATAATAGTAAAGTACTTTCATTTCCCATATCAACAAAAATTCTCAAAAGGACCCAATCTATTTATATAAACCAGTATTCATGTCTCAGGATGAATATAATGAATTATGCTACCTCCTATACATTCTCTGTCACTCTTGTAAGAAATTAATCAATAATTCATAAATTTCAAGGCAAGAAGGGACCATTGTGATCACGTAGTCTGACCTTCTGTATAACACAGGACACATAACTTCCCCAAAATGATTCCTAAAGCATATCTAAATAATCTAAAGGTACTATTGATATTCATGACAATAACTCAAAGTCAGAGCTGGTTGAATAGTGCAAGGAAGTATTTTTAAAATGTTTTTCAAATAAAGCCCACAATCATTTGGCCATTAGTCATCTTTATTCACTTCCCTTAAACATTTAAATGAACAATTTTTGGGTGAAAATATATTCACAGACAAAGGAAGTGCTATAAATGTGCATTCGCGCAAGTATTTCTGCTGAAAGCGTACCACTAGCAACTTTGAAAATTCTGGGAACAGAAATGGTACCATGTGATTTTAGGCAACCAATCACACAGCACAAATGGTCCATTACCAGTAACAATTATGCAAAGCAATAGTATTGGAGAATAGTTAAACTTCACAGAATGGTATTTCATAAGCCTGCAGTGAATAATTTTATAATAAACATTCATAAACATCCGTTTTTTGTGGCTAATTTGTCTAATAAACTGCTTCTACTGAAAGGTAAAAGATTGCTGCTGCTATTATGGTCTTGCAGTAGTGATCTCATAGTTGGGGCTACATCAGAATTTTCTGTTTTCCAAAGCCTTTAACTCAGTCTCACCTATTTTTTTTTTCCGTTCAGAAGCCTTTTAAAAAAAAAAAATAAACAAACAGGACATGCAGCATTTGAACTAAATTTCATTAATTAGAATTTGTGTGGGATGAACTCAAAATATATTTGGTTTGTGCCTGTGTTCGGGAAAATTTGGAAAAATGAACACACACACACACACATACACACACACACACTCTGCCCCCTGTGGCTGCCTGAACAGTAACTTGTGACATCAGAGATAATGCACTCAGTACTCATTCATTCCAGTTCATTTGTATGTTTGGGGAGAGTCACTAGTGCTTTGGTTGTCATGGCAATGACTGCCTTTGAGTTACCTCAGACTGCCATGACATCATCACATAGAAGAATCTGAGGAGACACTGCTGTACTCCTTCAGTATTGTACTGGGGTAAGTAACACTGTTTCTTTTTAAAGGGTAGTTGTTTAAGTAAATCCATTTATTCATGTCTTAGTATCAGTGATTTCACAGCAGATTTTGGAAGCATTCACAATCTATTGCTAAGTTTAAGCACACTTCAGCCAACTTTTCACTGATCTGCCACACAGCATCCACCCATCCATCTCCTTGCTGGTCATCACCTACAATGATGATCCTCCATGATTCCTTCTATAATAAATTTATCAGGGTTTTTTCCATTGCAAAGCTAAATTTAATATGTATGTTTTTGTCTGCTAATTGCTATCGTGTATCTGTTTGTTGTTTTACAAAGTGGGGGCTGTGGCTTTCTATTTACCTTTTTTATTAAGCAGGAAATTACATATATTTCCTAACTTCCCGAGTTTTCTGTTTATACAATTTTATATAATCATTTAGAAGCTGCAGTAAAGCTGAAGTTGCATTAAAAAGAACAAAAACAAACATGTTTTGTTTGAATACAGTTTAATTTAATTATTTTACTTTTAATATGTTGGGTAACGTACTGAAATATGGAGCTTCTCAAAGATAACGACAAAAATACACACTGAAGACGTGTAAGTGCTTCATTATTTCAATATCTCATGATTTTTATTTCTATTGGCAAACTAAGGAAAATCATAAACAACAATCTTCATTTGTTAACGTTGCTCTCATCAATGAACTAAACAATTGAAAAATTTGGAAACACAAAGTTAAGGATTAAAAGGAATTAACAGGTTACAAAAAATCAAATGCCCTTCAATTGGGATATGGCAGAATTAACAGTGCACATGCAATCTTGATTCATCCCCCTTGTGCATATGCATATGCATTTTGATAGTCTTTGGGTACATGCAGAATTGACTACTTGGGAAAAGTCTGTTGTAAATGGTTGACTTGGACTTTACATGGAAGCAAGAGTTCACAGTGCTGTCTCTAGATTTTGCCAGTTTGTAAAATCCTCCTAAACTCCTTTATGCCAGCCAGGGAACTCTGAAGCACAGCACAACTCCATCTCTGCCATCAAACACACATCTCTAAACTAGGGGAGATTCCTTCGTGCCATGTGAATCCTTGGTTGCCCGGTTTATGGTCCATTTAAACTGCTCTAAAACTGTAAACGAGCCATAACATGGACCAGGATATTTACCTTTTATTTTTTTCTACCTCTGGGTCTCAGATTTTGATAAAAGAAGTAAAGCAGACAGAATTGTTTTTTAATGTTTCAAGCATGTTTGATGATACTGTTATGAACTAGCGAATGCACATTATTTGAACTCTAGAGGCTTTGCTATATTTTTATATCCACCTCATTGCATGCTAATTGCATGCTTGGAACAATGCGAAAGCCCTTCCTCGGCCAAAATGATATCTGAGTCCCTTTGGATGCATTAACCAAAGTTTGTTCATTGGATATTGAAATATGAATCCTTCCGGGGGCTGTAATAACATTGATCAACTTATAACTTACCAACATAATACAAAAAAAAAAAAAAGCACCTGCTATAGGAAATGATTGAGTTAATTTTCCTCAGACAAAAAAGTTGCAGCCTAAGACTAATTGCTTGCACCTGTTCAACTCCAGCTAGAAACTTGAACACTTAATTGGTTTCAATTAGAGCCCAAGACAGGTGCTTATAAAAATCCTACTGGAGAGTAACTCTTCCCTTTAGAAGGTGAGTTAGAAATCTCAAAGGCAATTTTCTTCCCCCACTGAAAGAAATCACCTTTACACAGACTCCCTCTGTATGTATGTCTCCCTACTGGAGTAGTATATCAAAATGAGGTGAGTTAAGAGTTGGGACATTAATTTTGCAGATGGTGTTGAAACTGAAATTCATGTGAGACTTTAACACTTCAGACTGTTTTTTTCCCTCTTTATAGCCAGTTACCAGAAAAAGAATTAAATCAGTCTTCCAGAAACTGTTCTGTGTGAACAACAGTTAGGGTAATAACTATACATGGTTAGCCTTTTCTTCTCCCATTGCAATACTGTCATGCCCTACTTGTTTAGTTCTAATGTTGAATATTTCAGGGTCTGATATTTCAATCTCAATTGCACTAGGAGATGAGTGCCCATCACTTAGATAAATCAAGTTACTAATATTAGAAGTGAGGGGGTAGTAACAGATTCCTGTGGGTATACCAGATGGCTTTTTGTACAGACAACACATGAAGTATATAAAAATTAAATAGGGTTTATATTTGCTGACCCTCTTAATGTTGGCTAACAGCTAGAGTCATCGTTCCTTTTAAATAGTGGCTGAGCAGAGAAATGAAGGTTTTGGTTTTTTTTTTCATTTTAGACTATGTTGTACAAAGTGTGGGCAAATTGCATGCTTTCTGTGGTGTGTTTGACCAAATATAATATTTATGGAGGTTCTACTCATAAAACTATGGCCTAAAAATAGTGTAATCTTTTATTGGTGGATCACATAACTATTCTGTTAACATAGGCTGGAATCATGACAGGTCTGATTCCAAGTGGTTCAAAAAGTACTAGTCTTTTTTATCAGATACAGCAAATGTAGAACTCCCTGTCTAGTTTTAAAAGAAATGGTGGTAAAAGAAAAGGCTTGACTATAAAACCAAATAGAGTAAGAGAAATGCTGTAGAAAATCACTGAAGAGGGATTTTTTTTTAAGTGGGGGCACTAGAAAGAAGAGTTTTTTGTTTAAAACAAAATAACATGTTGATTAGTCTGTTAACCCTTTTGATTATTTATATTCAGCTCAAATCTGAAACTTTGTACTCAGGTGAATGATAGATAAGCTAATAGAACAAATTAAGGAACGCTAAAGTAGAACAGGTTTATAACTTTGAGATTTTTTGCGGCCTGATCTTAGAAACTCTTCTTACTGAATGCAAGTCACATTGAGCTTAGCATAGGAAGTGTTTGAATGGCTGGCCTGCTGGTTTATTAAAATCCTAGAATAACAAGATATGAGCTAAATTCTTCAAATTTGGGTGCCTAACTAAAGGAAGTCTGACTTATTTGCTAATAATCTGTGGTTCATATTGCCTACAGTGATTGATGGGCCAGGCATCTTTGACATGAAAAAAGGACTAGTAGGGCAATACTCACAATAAATATTTAGCACTGTCACTCATTTATGACAGTTTCTGCTATTGGTACCCTCTGTGGCTCAGTCATGGAGCTTCTCTCAGCCTTCTTATTTCTGCAGTTGCAGAGGTTAATTACTATTCTTTAGAAAACAATAGCATGCACCCATATTTGGTTCCAATACTGCCTTAAGTTACTGCTTTTCTTCAAGGAGTTAAAAATTACTAATGGTAAGTACTAGTTCAAATAGGAGGTAACAGTAAGTTTGGCAAAGAGTCTTGAAAGCTGAAAGTCCAAAATAAACTTTAAGCAAGTCAGTGATGTAAGCCAATATTGTTATAGAGGAGTATATGTAATCATGGGGCAATCAACATGAAACATTCTTCCCCTTCCAAAAAATCCCTATAATTTTTCTCCAATCTTCAAGGCTTAAGTATGGGGAAAATAATATAATATAATTAAGAATCATATGTGATAGCTAATCTTGCCGGATCCCAGTGATTATCCAATACTTTTATATTGTGGACTTTAAGGGGAGGGGTGAGGGATAGAAGATTATTTTATAAACAACCTCCCTTCCTAACCAATACCGTTCCTTCAGCTGCTATAGTGCTTGGTTATATTCTCCTTACCAATAAACTCGCTCTAATATGATGTGCATAGCTATTTCAGTGTGCTTATCTGTGCTCTTTCCTCTTCTCGGGTGTAGAAGTGTACATTATTTGCTATTACTTCTGCATCTTAGGTTAACACACGGCCTAGCAGTCAAGGACAGGTTCCTGTTCCAAAGGCTGGCTACAAGATATGCTGTTGGTGGAGCTTCATAGACTTCAAAGGGGCTGCACAACACTCTGCCTGTATGGAGTAATTTATAGGTCTTAAGGTCCTCTGTCCTTCTCATTGAGGTTGAGGAGAGTTTTGCCTTTGACTTGAATAAAACAGGATCTAATCTGACAAAGAACAACAAAGTATGATAGTTAAGACGGGGTGATGTCAAGGGAAAGACTTAGAGAGAAGGTAATTGGATTGCATTGGTTATATAAATATTTTCTTGTTTCTTCCTTCCTTCTCCCTCTAATTTATCACTAAAAAATTGGACCTTCATCCTGCAGCTGACCCCACACTTAACCCTCAAAGAGGATGAGGCTTCATGTGGGCACAGGAGCCTACTTGTGTTAATTGCTGTGTTGCAATATGTATCACTATTTGTGATACATATTGCCAGGCTGGTTTTGTTAAATGATTAAATAAGATGCATTTCCCTGGAGGTCAGGCAATGGCTTAGGAATGATCTTAGATTGTTGCAACTCAAAAGATGCATTAAAATCATATAAGATGGTAAATCCCCAAGCGATGGTAGTTTAGCACA
This sequence comes from Trachemys scripta elegans, assembly GCF_013100865.1. Lineage (NCBI taxonomy): Eukaryota > Metazoa > Chordata > Testudines > Emydidae > Trachemys > Trachemys scripta. The sequence continues at coordinate 58,699,786 of NC_048305.1, forward strand.
TGAATTTTAGTATTCTTTGAGACCTTTTTTGCTGGAGAAAATTATTCTTGTTTATGAAGGGCTCCATTTGTACCAATGAGAGGTGGGTTCCTTATATTGATTTCTGGGTAAAAACAAAAAAGAGAAAAGATTTGATGAATTGTCATCCTTTTAGTCTTTAATTTGGATTTCATAAATTTGTTTAAAGCTTTGGGTTTCCTAGGAAGTTGAAGAATCACGAACTGTAAGAGCTCTTGACGTGGAAAATGAATGATGATCTTTTGTCTTATTTCTGGAATGTACTTGATTTGAGTTTTAAAATGTGTATTAGGCATGGGCAAATGGTTTGAAGTTAAGTTTTACAAAATTTGTCTTGATTGTATGAAACTACTTTGCTATAATAATTGCATTTCTGTGTGGAAAATCTTTAGGCCCAGATCCTACAAACAACTTGTGAGTAACTTCATGCATGAGAAGTCCCATTGATTTCACATTGGGGGCTCATTTATTATTGGGCTACTTCTAAATATCTTGTCAGATGAGAAGTTACCAGTCAAATTCTGTGTAGACTTTATAATCCATGGAGATTGCCATAATTCAGTGTGATCATTAGCTGTCAGTCAAAAGCACATTTGGGAGGGAGAGCGGGGGAAAGGGATGAAATGACCCTGAATGTTTCTTGTGCTGGGTACTAACATGAAAGCTGAGGTATAAAGTTATGCAATTACACTTTTGCATCAATCCTCTCTGATGTTTTACTGGGGAACTAGTATTAAACCCACAAAAGTTAACTGAACAAGTTGGTGGCTGGACTTTCTCTGTCATGTCTACAAACTATAGGGGCAATTCTGTAAACTGTTTCATGTAGGTGGAGCCCTACACTAACATGAAATCTCATTGACTTCACTACATTTCCATGCAGGAAAAAAGGTCAACATTTATGGGGCTGAAACATTGGCTTTTTGAGGCATTGGACTGTCTTCAGTCTGTCTTGTACTGTGCATTGTATAATGTAATTTAAATCTACTGAATAATCTATTAAGTGATGTGCTTTCCCTGAAGTCAAGGCATATTGCCAGATCTTCTAGGCAATTAGAAGGAAATGGGATGAAAACTGTAATGAGAAAAGTCACCCATGGATATGAGATTTGGAGGATATCCTCCATTGATTGTGAACAGTTTATACCAAGCTGGAAATATGGCTAGAAAGCTTACGAGGGCAGACTTTTGAGATTTTTAAAACTTTCGGTTTCCAGCTAAAAGTATTGGAAGAACAACGTTCTCTAATGAAGAATTCTGTGTGACTCAAAAGCTTGTCTCTCACCAACAGAAGTGGGCCCAATAAATTATATTACCTCACACACCTTGTCTCTCTGATAGTACATCAGCAGTTTTGTTTCCAGTATTTTTCCAGGACATAAATTGTAACTAGAGATGCTTATTGAAAAAAAGTTTTAGAATTTTCAGAAATGTTTGGCTTGCTTCAGAAAGTGGTCAGTTTTCATGATACATGATCCTGGGTTTTTTGACAAACCAACTCATCCGCTCCAATGTGCCTTATATCACATTTGTCCTCTTATTTAAACTTATTAATCTGAAGTATTAGAAGCTTTGTGGAACTGACTAGCAGTCTATTTTCAAAATCCCTAAATATCCTATGTTTGTAGCCAGTTTAGGCAGATACATATTACATATTCACATGATATAAAAATCTGGTCAAGCTTAGACTATTGTTTGAAATAGTTGAAAGTAACATTCAAGATCCCGTTTTCCAGGAGGACAAAAATACAATCTAGCTAAAGACATTTTCTGCAACTGGTTAGACCTTAACTAGAAACCTGAACAAATAATTGTCTCCAATGAGTATCCTTCAGAAATCTTTGATATTTCTGCTGAATAGGAGCAGTAATCAGTCAGTAAAATGAAGATATTGTAATAAATGTCCAATAAATACATTTTATTTATTTTTTAACTAAAGCTTTTGCCACTACATTTCATAAATTCAGCTCGTGTTTCCTGGAAAAAAAAAAAAAATTCTGTGCAGATTACTGTTAGGAATATTGTTAAGCAGAATCTTAAGTGAACTTTCACACTTTATCATACAAGAAAGAAAGATCTGTGATTTTTACACTTTGCAGCAAGTTGAAAAGGTTTTCCTAGGCAGAGCTATGTCAAACTTCAATATTGAAATGCAAAGCTGGAGACTTAGCTGGGCCTGGGCTGATTCAGCTCCACAGAAAAGCCTTTGAACCGGGGATGGTTGTTGCAGATGGAAGCAAGACAAAATGTGTTTTTCCTAAATTTCACTTGGCACTTTTGGATTTGTTTCAGTGCAAATTCATGTCATGATGGAGGACTGTAACAGGATCAAATAAGGGAGACTCAAAGATACTTTTGAATAATATTAATAAAAACTGAATGCTAGACTGAGAGTTAGAATAAGAACCCCTTACTTAGGCTACTCCTATCTTGTCTGAATATTCAGAGGTAAAAAGGGCTACTTACCTTCTTGCTCACTCAGTGGAGCTGGTGTGGGGACTTATTTCAACTTCTAATCCTCTACTCTTACTGGTCTGAGTAGCTGAGCCAGCACAGTGAGGTAGGTAGTAATTCTCAGCTGAATTAGACTCTCAGTACATTAATCACCCCAGGAGAGAGGAGGAAGCAAGGGCAGAATTTTGCTTGGGGAGGTGGGTGGGTGTCTGAGCAGCAATGTTTCATGAGGCTACGCCTGAGCTGGTACAACCAGCCAGTGGTTACACACTCACTACCCAGTGCTTAGGGCTCTGCCTAGTGTCAAGAACTAGCTCTGAGGTCTGCAATAAACTGCTACTAGATGCAATCGATTTCTGAAAAGGAGGATAGTTTATTCAGATGCCATAATATATGTATTCTTCTTATAGACATTGATTGAAACTTTAAGAATTTTCTAATTTTTACGATCAAATTGTTTAATGAAGATTATATTTGTACAGACAACCAGGAAATGTACCATTATTACATTGTATATGTTTTGAGCAACGTTAGAGGGGGGAGTAAAAAAGACTTAACACTTGTTGGAATTTGCTGACTTGTTGAAATCCAAATGTTCTGAGGAGTTGGTTTGATTTCTAAGAAGTTCTGGTGAAACCTAGGCAGGCTTACAGGCAATGTGGCTCCAGGGCAGCTCCACAGGCAGACTCTCTCTGAGCTGGGGCTCCATTTCCTTTCACAAAGAATTTTGGGGTTTTGTTCCAAATTGAAACACAACTAACTTTTGAAAGAACACTATCCAAATGAAAACTCTAATTTCTTGTTTTGACAGATGAAATTCCATTAAGGACTATACTGTTATATAAGACTGAAATATGCACCAAAATGTAACCAGGATGTAGCCTTATTTTCACGAACGATATAAAGGTGGATGATATCCATGGTGATCCTGCTAGCATGACAAAATGGATGAGTTATGTGATAGGTGACTTGTTAACAGATTAAATAGGTATTTGTATGGTGACCGTGAAATGATTTGAATATTCTAGATATTAACTAGTTTAGAGTATTATAATTTAAGAATCAGAGTTGAGACATAACTGAGAGACTTTAGCATCTATCTGGGTCAATTAACAAAGAAGATGACTCTCAAACTTTTGAATTAATATTTGAGAAAGTTACTGCAGTTCATATGAAGCTTCTGTTCTAATTTTGCTTTTGAAGATTTAGATCTCATTGATCTAAGGAGAAATAGAGACTCAGGACTATACAAAAGTTCACTTTCTTGCTCAGTGCAGAGGCCAAATGAATATCCCTCATGATGACTAGATTCTAGATCACTCATTTTTAGTAGTGCTTTACTCCTTAAGTGAACCAATTGATTTCAATGGAACCACTGGTGGAGCCCCTTACTTAGGCTAAGTAGCATAGCAAAATCTAGCCCATAGTGATGCAGCTGCAAGTAGATGGTGCAGAAAAATGGAAGAGTGTATTTCAGTGATTTGATGATTATTTTTTAATTTTAACTTGTGAATTTTGATTAAAAGGTTGTGTCCTTATAGATGATTCAGTTGATTTCCTGAATTTAGAGGATGACTTAAACACCCCAGAGTTAGTGTAGAACAGGGGTCGGCAATGTTGGCACGCAGCTCGCCAGGGTAAGCACCCTGGCAGGCCGGGCCAGTTTTATTTACCTGCTGACACGGCAGGTTCGGCCGATCGCAGCCCCACTGGCTGCGGTTCACCGTCCTGGGCCAATGGGGGTGGCGAGAAGCGGCGCGGGCGAGCGATGTGCTGGCCGTGACTTCTCGCCACCCCCATTGGCCCGGCACGGCTTACCTGGCGAGCCGTGTGCCAACGTTGCCGACCCCTCGTGTAGAAGAAGAGGAAGCCCTCTGAAAAGTCACACCCGAACTGGGCACCCACAATCAGTTGCCATTCTCAAATTTTGGCTTGTAACAATTACTCTCTGCAAACTGAAGTAGATATGTAACTTTCAAAGGAAATGAAAGTTAAATGTGCTTCTGACATAGTCTAAGTAGACATACAATTGATAAGAAATGTTCTTTTCCGTTCTGGGATCATTTCAGAATCGGCTTGAGGTGAGGATTTTTTTTTTTTTTTTTTTGGTCTTTCCTCACAAACAGTCTGTCACTGATTTTCTTCAGAGCTTTTGGAGCTGATTGTCCTTTTGTTAGGGAACAAGGGAAAACAAAAATGATTATATATTCTGCTTTTTGGTTATCTTTAATTGTTATTATAGCTTTATACTCTTTCTAGAACTTTGAACAATATGGAAGCCTTCCTTTAAGATACTGGGGTCTCAGTGAGTACTTTCAAAATCTTGATAAGGCTCTATAAACACTTGGTGAAACTTCTTACCTCTTAAATTTTTATATTTAGGCCTTAGCTAAATGGGGGAGTTGAGCACCTGGTGTAGCTACACCAGTGCAGATCCTCAATGTAGACATGTTTACTCCACTTACTCCAAGTACTCCCATTAAGGTCAATGAGACAATTTGAGGATTAAGGTGCTATCAAGCATAATTAAGGTTGTCAAAATCTGGCCCTTAATTCTGGAGAATTTTATTATAAGGACAGAGTACAGCTTAGGAAAGATTTTCAATGGAAAAAACTAAAACAGCAAGTATAGTAAATACAAATATGTCATCAGTGATCTGTATGGCACACTAGTTATTTTTATTTGAACTACAAACCATTCCTCAGTTCTGATAAAATTCCATCAGGTAAGATATATTTGCAGACTCATGCAAAGGCTTTACCCAAAACATAGCTTGTCTGACTAAAACTTTTGATTCCAACAAAGTAGGTATAATAGGTTGTCTTAAACAGCCTTCTCTAACTTCTCTTCTTATGGAACTTTTTATTATGAAGCTGTAAAATATCCAGATTCAACAAGCATATCCTCTAAGTATGCAACCATACAAAATTGCAGCAGTTTCTTTGCAGAACACTCCACCAGAGGACACTGAAGAGCAAAGAATCAGTAATTAGAATCACTCTGTGAATCACAGTGTAATAAATGTGTAGCTAGCCTCGGGTGCTTCCATTCCCCTATCTACATGGTTCACCCAATTGAGACTACATATTTTGATATGGCTTGTTTTTCCCCTTATTACTATTTGGTTTATGTAAAAGTATAATCTCTGCATTTATTAATAAAGCAGAAGAGAATAATAGCATCCTGTTCTGGGAAAAACATTTGAAGAGTAACTCATTTTTGCAGCATTATTACACAAAACCCAAGCACTTCCTGATTATTTTTAACCTAGAAATTGGATAACATCAATTAAAATGTATTACTAAAGCTTTACTGCTACCATCTATAATGAAGACCTACATTGTTCCATATAACTTGTTTTTTAAAACAGCATTTACTAAACACTATATCTGCCTTTATCAAGTACAATGTATGTTTGTGTGTTGGTACACGTGCACAGCAATGAAGTAGGCCTGGGTATCATGTTAGCAATGAACCCTGAGACAAAACAAATCATATAGTATGAAGTGAGTGACAACAGACTCTTTCATGAGATTTTCTCCAGTTGATAGGTGATGTTATCATTGTTAAACATCGAATGGGTTGATCTTGATAGTAGTTCTAGTAACTTCAACAAGGATAAAATGTTAGACAACGGATATAGTGAGGCATGTCTCAGCTTCTCACACTCTTCAGGTGGGCTAATGTAATCAGCAGCAACTTCAGTAGTGCATTTTCTTCCTCTGATTCCTTGCTCAGTGCAGTTCACCATCTCTTTGATTATGGAGAGCTCTCTGCTGAGAGACACCAATTCTTTTAAGAAATTAGCAAATTATGTTTAGTGGCAGTCGGTTGCAGTAGGGCAAACTTCAACCACCCGATACTTTAAAATTTAAGGGGAGACTTTGGGGTTTCTTTCCACCTTCAGATTTCTTACAATGCTATCAATAACACACTTCATAAGGTTTTCATTGCATCTTCAGCAGATATCCAAAACCAATACTTGTCCCCAACTGCCTCAAACTTGCTCTCTAGTACAAAATGTTAACATTGACTTCAACAGTGTCAAGGAAGAATGACTTCCAGAATGCATGGATTGTGATGGTCAGATGTGTTGAACTGTTGATATAAAGATATGTGAGGTCACTGTTAAGGCTTTGCATTTGAGTGCAAGTGTGATGCACTCTTGATGGGTTATTCTAAAGAAGCCATGCTCCTAAGTGCTCTATGGGTGAGGTGGGTCACAACTGGAGCTGGTCTGGAATCTTCCACCAGAATGACTATTCTGATGGAAAATTGCAATTTGCAATTTTTGCAAAATTGAAATTTGTCCACTGGGAAAATTGTAATGACTGCTCCCTGGTTGCCTGTCTGGAAGGATCTCTTGTCAAGAGCCTTTTAGGCAGCCAGCTGGAAAACTGAAAAAATCCGTATTAGTTCTCCAGGAGTGGAATTTTTCAGAATATGTCCCATGAAAAATTACCACGGTTTTTACTATTCATTGCAAAAACTGATGATCCCTTCCTCCCCCCCACCCCAAAAAAATCAATTTTCCATATGATGGAAATTCCATTTTCCCATCAGCTCTAGTCACAGTGCTGTAGGGAGTACAGCATAAATGAATACTTGCTGGGCCATGTACACTTCTATCCTCCAAAGTCCCTGCTGGCTTGAGCTGGAAATATTATCCTGCTGAGTGAAAGCTAGCCCTGGGCCCTGAAAGAATTTTAGGGCCTGACCAACCTATGGAAAATAGAAAATATCTTCAAGTCTGAAATCTTAAGTACTGTAATACTAACGTAACTCCAGACCCTGCATTAACATTATGTACAAGTGTCCTGATATAAGACCAAAAAGCTAATTAGTGAGCAAACATAAATATACACTCTCTTAATCGTTGGAGAATTGTAGCAGTAAATATTTATTATGCAATGTTACTGTATTTTTACTGCTTGTGTTTAAACTACAGTTTAGGGGTGAAAATGTCCCCCAGTTCTATTATAGACCCTAATACAAATAAATATTGATTTAAAATTTGTCTCTCTATTCTCTGAGACTCCAGCAATCAGCTGCTTAGAACAGCTTTGAGCTTGTTTGTTTTTAATTTTCTGCGAAGCTGCTGGTTTTAAATGGTGCTTATTTGACATCTCTCCAGACTGATGTCCTCCTGTTTACCAAATAAGTACAGCACAACTTTTATTGCTGCTGCCTACCTTTCAGTGTACCTTATCTGATATTGCAGTGTCCATCCAGTTAGTTATTTTTCTCTCGGCTGGATCTGCCAACCTGTGTACCAGTTGTGGTAGCATTTGTAACTTAAGCAACATGCTAATAACACTTGGGTCTGCATTTCATTTTCTCTCAATACTGTAATGTCTGCTTTTCCATTCCCTGAGAGGGCTAAACAGGTGACTAGGACCCAACTGGCTTTACCTCAGGCCAGATAATATTATAGAAGAATACACCAACAAAAATGTGTGTGATTTGTCTTCTGTTGGGAGTGCATATCCAGCTTTTTCCATTATGATTCACCGTCTGTAATGGGGCCTACAAACCCTATTGTGAGCTTAGGCAGGAGGGGAGGGGATCCTTTCCTGTCTGCCGTCAAGCAGCTTGACCTCACCCACATGCAGCTACCAGAGCTGCCAAACATGGAAGCAGGCACTCACAGCTGTGTCCAATAGACAAGACGTACTATAAAGGAGAGAGTGAAGAGGAGGCAGAAGGGCCTAGAACAGCAAAGGGACGCACCCCTGCACCAGGTTACCTCCCCAAGCACAGCTAAGAGACAGAGGCATGCTTCTGGACTGAAAGGTCAGAGTAAAGAACCCCTCCCATGGGAAAAAACTAAAGGGGTCCCAGCAAGGACTGCAGCAACCCTCCAAAGGACCAAACCAGGAGTCAGTGACACCGTCTTAGAATCATATTAGTTGTCAAGTATCAGAGGGGTAGCCGTGTTAGTCTGGATCTGTAAAAAGCAACAGAGGGTCCTGTGGCACCTTTGAGACTAACAGAAGTACTGGGAGCATAAGCTTTCGTGGGTAAGAACCTCACTTCTTCAGATGCAAGTAATGGAAATCTCCAGAGGCAGGTATATATCAGTGTGAGATAACGAGGTTAGTTCAATCAGGGAGGGTGAGGTGCTCTGCTAGCAGTTGAGGTGTGAACACCAAGGGAGGAGAAACTGGTTCTGTAGTTGGATAGCCATTCACAGTCTTTGTTTAATCCTGATCTGATGGTGTCAAATTTGCAGATGAACTGGAGCTCAGCAGTTTCTCTTTGGAGTCTGGTCCTGAAGTTTTTTTGCTGTAAGATGGCTATCTATACATCTGCTATTGTGTGGCCAGGGAGGTTTAAGTGTTCTCCTACAGGTTTTTGTATATTGCCATTCCTGATATCTGACTTGTGTCCATTTATCCTCTTGCGTAGTGACTGTCCAGTTTGGCCAATGTACATAGCAGAGGGGCATTGCTGGCATATGATGGCATATATAACATTGGTGGACGTGCGGGTGAATGAGCCGGTGATGTTGTAGCTGATCTGGTTAGGTCCAGTGATGGTGTTGCTGGTGTAGATATGTGGGCAGAGTTGGCATCGAGGTTTGTTGCATGGGTTGGTTCCTGAGTTAGAGTTGTTATGGTGCGGTGCGTGGTTGCTGGTGAGAATATGCTTAAGGTTGGCAGGTTGTCTGTGGCCACCATGGAGGTAGAGGCTCTCTACACAAACATCCCACATACAGATGGAATACAAGCCGTCAGGAACAGTATCCCTGATGATGACACAGCACAACTTATTGCTGAGCTCTGTGACTTTATCCTCACGCACAATTATTTCAAATTTGGTGACAATATATACCTCCAGACCAGTGGCACCGCTATGGGCACCCGCATGGCCCCACAATATGCCAACATTTTTATGGCTGACCTGGAACAACGCTTCCTCAGCTCTCGTCCACTCATGCCCCTTCTCTACCTACGCTATATTGATGACATCTTCATCATCTGGACCCATGGGAAGGAGGCCCTGGAAGAATTCCACCATGCTTTCAACAGCTTCCACCCCACCATCAACCTCAGCCTGGACCAATCTACACGGGAGGTCCACTTCCTGGACACCACCGTACAAATAAGCGATGGCCACATTACCACCACCCTATACCGAAAACCCACCGACCGCTACGCCTACCTTCATGCCTCCAGTTTCCACCCCGGTCACACCACACGATCCATCATCTACAGCCAAGCACTTAGGTACAACCGCATCTGCTCCAACCCCTCACACAGAGACCAACACCTACAAGATCTTCACCAAGCATTCTCAAAACTACGATACCCACACAAGGAAATAAAGAAACAAATCAACAGAGCCAGACGTGTACCCAGAAGCCTTCTGCTACAAGACAGGCCCAGAAGAGAAACCAACAGAACTCCACTGGCCATCACCTACAGTCCTCAGCTTAAACCTCTCCAACGCATCATCAGTGATCTACAACCCATCCTGGACAATGATCCCTCACTTTCACAGATCTTGGGAGGCAGGCCAGTCCTCGCCCACAGACAACCTGCCAACCTTAAGCATATTCTCACCAGCAACCACGCACCGCACCATAACAACTCTAACTCAGGAACCAACCCATGCAACAAACCTCGATGCCAACTCTGCCCACATATCTACACCAGCAACACCATCACTGGACCTAACCAGATCAGCTACAACATCACCGGCTCATTCACCCGCACGTCCACCAATGTTATATATGCCATCATATGCCAGCAATGCCCCTCTGCTATGTACATTGGCCAAACTGGACAGTCACTACGCAAGAGGATAAATGGACACAAGTCAGATATCAGGAATGGCGATATACAAAAACCTGTAGGAGAACACTTCAACCTCCCAGGCCACACAATAGCAGATGTAAAGGTAGCCATCTTACAGCAAAAAAACTTCAGGACTAGACTCCAAAGAGAAACTGCTGAGCTCCAGTTCATTTGCAAATTTGACACCATCAGATCAGGATTAAACAAAGACTGTGAATGGCTATCCAACTACAGAACCAGTTTCTCCTCCCTTGGTGTTCACACCTCAACTGCTAGCAGAGCACCTCACCCTCCCTGATTGAACTAACCTCGTTATCTCCACACTGATATATTAGTTGTGTTGCTGTTCTTGGACTGTTACTAAAGTCAGAGCTGTGTCTCTTTACTGGTATGGTTGACCCAGAGGCTAAAAAGTATCTTTCTCTGCTCTAGACCTTGCCATTGTGATCATGCCTTGGTAACTTCAAGACCATGTTGCTATGGTGCTTGAAAAAGCACTTGAAAGCTTAGGCTAATGCATTCTATACTAGTTGATTGCTTGAGTGGAATGAACACTACCGCTATTTATCGTCTTTTTGTTCTGTGTTTGTACAGTGGTAGCCCAGTGGGGTCCTGGTCCATAACTGGAGTTCTCAAGTGCTACCACAATACACCTAACTCATTAATAATAATCCTGACTACCTTGCTGTTCCTAACTAAAACTGGAGGTATTGGTTATACTCTATAAAGAAGAGTTCTCTATCACTGTCCCGTCACAGGAATCCTATTTTTCTAATAGTTTCTGATATCCGTTCTGGAATTAAACTCCCCTCATCAGCAGCCAGCTGTCTTTGCTATAATCCAGTTCCTTTAACTCTGATCTCTCCAGCACTGTTCTACAGCCTGAGTTTGAGCCTCATGAGGACACCATAATACTGATTTGTTTGGTCAAGCTTCAGTGAGCTTTGTTTAATATTGGGCAGTTCTTGTTATGGAGAAGGGATTCGGTTGTTCGGTCTGCTAAGCAGAAAGCCTTATTTTTGTTTGTTCTAACGATACACTGATGCCTTGCCTCAACAAGTCTATCTCGAAATGGGTATCAATATAAATAAACAAATGTGACTCCAGCTCCTTGTGGACAGGTACTGAAATCAACATGCTACCACTTGTCAATTTCACTCTAGGGAGCATAAGGCTAGCATGGATAATGGATGGTGATAGTAATAAAGATGGAAGATGGCAGTTAAGAACATGTACAGTACAATGCTGGGAAAGTACCCTTTTCGCATCACCAAAATATACATGGTGGAAAACTGAAGACCTACTAAAATCAAGATGAAATTTTTTTTAAAAGAAACATCTCTATTTTTTTAAAAAAAGTCTAGCAGTATCCACTGAGCTACAGTTAAAAGAAAGGAAATTATTTTTTTTCCAGCTATGTGAGAACAAATGTAATTAGAGATGTCAATAAATGCAGAAGCAATGTGAAAAGGTAGGGAGTAGAGAAGGAACCTGTCATTGCTTTGACTCTGATTCAATAAAGTATTAATCAGTGTTCTAATCACAAACAGTACATCACGTAACACTTTATTCCAAATGCAGACAATTACGATCACTTAAGTTCTATCTGAAATACAACATAAACAGAAATATTTTATGACAGCACAGTTGCTGTTGTAAAATTGAAGGTTAAGAGTAGAATATGTAATGCTGTAAAACTAAACACTATACATTGCAAATCCCTTTAGTCAGACTTCAGGGACATTGGAAACCTTACAATAAACAGCCTTTTGCTGAGCAGGGAGAGTTTGCCAGGCTCCCAACTGTGATGTTCTTAGTGTTCTCCCTTCCTGAGTGTGGAGGAATCTCAGGGCATCTGTAATATCCCATAAGACAAAACTGAACTTGTTTTTATTTGCTAAGCTGAGTTAAATATGGATGTATTGTACTTCAAAATGTGAAGTTTGGGGATTTTTGATGGGCAAACTGGCAGGTGGTGAAGAGGAGGTGCCTAATCTGTCCTGTCCTTCTCTGCGATAACCTCATTCTTCCTCTTACAATCTGGCCTATGAAAAGAGAATTTAACTTCTCACCATGCAGTTTCTACCCCAAACCCCACCCAACTCAAGCTCTGTTCTCCGTCTCACACAAATTAAGCTCCTCCCATGCTTTCCTTGCTCTGCTCCTTCAGGCGAGTTCACTTATATCACCCAAAGTGATTGCTTTCTGTTTAAATTATCAGAGCTGGAATAATGCCATGTGAATTGGGTGAGAGGTCATTCACCACAAGTGAGTAGTTGAAGATAGTCAAAGAAAATGCCTCATAGGCTGAAATATATTCGTGCAACAATTATGAAAAATAGATATAATAAAAATCAATCTGGTCAGACAACTTGCAGATGGAACAAAATGCAAAATCAATCAGGTGATTTGTTTGATATGAATATACCTCCTAGCTCTGGTTGTTGCTATGCTACATATAATGGACACTCAGACTTCGCCATGACAACATGGAATTCCTATCCTCCTGCTCTAAATATACATGCCCTTATTGCCTCACCCTTTCTGCTGCTTGCAGTGCAGGGTCTAGTATAGAGATGAACAGTTTCAATTCTATCCAGCAGAGGTAGCCAATTTGTTAAAATGTTAATCATTTTGAAAACTAACTAAATCATACTGAAGTTGAAGATAATTATACTTTGGTTTAATAGGAGGTGGATTGGGTTCACGGGAGGACACAAGTCAAGTGTTTCAATGAGTTGAAAAGCAGTGTGTAGCCCAGATAAAGAAAATGGAAGGAAGTGCTAAGAGTGGAATGACCCTTTCAGGTACTCCTAGACAAATGTTCAGAGCACATGTAATAAGCAGGATTAATTTGAGGTAATGCTGAAAAAAGAATAATATTTTTCAAAGCAATTATAGAAACATGGTGAAATTTGCATGAGTGGAATATCAGCATTGTTGTACATAATAAACAGGGCACTGAAGGGGAAATGGTAAGTGGGACATTCCTAGTATATAAGTTAGAATGAAAACACCAAGAAGTGACATGCATGTTGTGTGGAGTATCATATGGTTATAAGTATGTGTGAGGTGGCTTCTTTAATAATAATAATAATAATTAATAATTAATAATTTAAAAAAAGCCAATAGTTAACTCTGCATTCAACATAGAGTATTGTGTGCTTCACAGAGCAGAGTTGCAGCTTTGAGCAGGTTGTGGCTACTGTGGTGTTCATCGGATGTAAGGTAAGAATTTTTTAAAAAGTAGTTAAGTACAAGCTCAGTACAGGTAGAAATTCTACTTACTTCAATAAGATGCTATTGATTAGAATACTAAGGCAATAAGGGTAAGTGGGAAGAATTGACAATTGGAATTCCATATAAATTCCACCTGGAAAGTAAAGATGGTAGAAGACCGAAAATAGAGATGGTATGGACACATGGCTCCAGATCTTCAGCTAGTGTAAGCAGCAGCATGGAGGTACATCTTTTTACACCAACTGGATCTGGAACTCAAGAGATTCTAACAACCCAGTTAACTGATGGAAGGAATGTATGTGTATAATAGCAAATAATCTGGGTCATGTTTACTGTTCCTGTAATTTCATGTTTCTACTAGTTACCAGCAGAGGTCAGGATCCTCAGTGGCTAACTGATCTCATATATGGGGTTGGGAAGAAATTTTTCCTTGGGTCAGATCAGCAGTGACCTTGGGGGTCTTTTGCTTTCCTCTGCAGCATACAGTGCTGGCAACTTGCTGGCAACGTCTGGTATGTCTCACATAATCAATTCCCTACCTTTCCAGGGGACTTGGGCTTTGGTGTACCTTGGTTCCTCCTGTTTTTTGCCTGTAATGCACAATAGTTTAATCTCTTGAGGGCTGTAATAGTTCGGTAGTTGTACTTAGCATGCATGTGCTGGGTATTAGTGGCCTGTGTTACAGGTGGCCAGGCTAGATGACGTCGTGGTCCCTTCTGGGCTTAAACTCTGACTCTAAAACCATAGTTCAAAGCCTCTTTTTAAACATGATCCACTCAGTGTGGTGAAGGAATGGGATTTGCATGGAGCAGATTGTCACCCCTTGCTTACATGGAGTAGTTCCTTATTACACCAGTGGCCCCATAGTACTATTAAGTGGGGTAAGTAGTAATTGGCATCAATAAGTGAATCTGAATCTAGCCCTGTGGGATTTGTTGCTAACTAATAACCTTTTGCCCTCTTGTTGTTTAAGGTTTTTATACTGTTCCCAATTCTATCTGATGCATGTCATCTTGGGCGCTGATTCAAGAAAGCATTTGAGCATATGCTTACCTTTTTAAGAATGTGCTTAAGCACTGCCTTTAAAAATCAGAGCCAGAAACTGTAGTGTTGTCTGTGGAAAGTGCTTTGCATGTTTGGGGCACTATTGTAATACAAAGTAAATAGTAATTGGTGAGCAAGGAGATCAGGTTGTTGGCCAAGGTAGCAGACCTAATGATAATCGAAATCAGTCCTCCATTCTTGATGTATCTGATGCTGGTATCTCTCACTTTTCATTAAAGCAAATTAATTACAACAGAAATGCTAATCAGTGAGCCTAAAGTTTTATATTGAAGTACTATACATGTTTCATAGAAACTAGCCCCACATAATTTCACAGTCCATCCTCTGCAGTGTTGTGTTGTGCTCTAATTTTGAGTCGTTATCACACTTGTGAAAGGCTTATGTTTCCTGTTTCAGTGTTGGCAGTTTGAAAACTGTGTGTGTGCATAAATTAGGACTCTTTTTAAAACCCATACATCCGCTAATCATCATCCTTCCAAGGCTGTTAAATTTAGAAAGATGCTAAGGCAGTCACAAGAATTTGTATGGCTTTTGTTATAAAGCCAAATTTTTATGAAAATATTTTCGTGCAGTTTTTATGTATGAGTCCTTTCACTTTGAACAAAGAGAATTCGCTGCATCATGGCCCTTATCCTGCTCCCCTTAAAATCAATGAGCATTTTTCCATTGGCTGGAAGGATGGTGCCAGGTATAAGCTCTCTGTGCACAGATGCTGCTGTAAAAAGTCCTTGGGTGTGGGAAGGACAGACACTCACACACACACACACACACACACACACACACACACACAGTCATAACAGAGCAAAAGAGGAGGATTTTCTCAGTAAAAATCAACAAATAAAAAAAAATCATTTAGTGTTCTCTTGAGTTGGAGAAAGTAATCATACCTTTCTTGTATCCCCCTGTCCTCTTCTGAAGTGTTATGGGTGAATAGAGTGTCTTCATATTTCCATTACTCTAAGTATTCCATTGTTGAGGTTCTTTCAGGTTCTACAGCTGCTCACCTTTTTATGTATTTATATATTTCTGAGAACTTTAATGGGTTCAGTAGATTTTTTTTTTTCCAGGCCAAAGGGCCAAGTAAGATAATCTAGGCCATGAATTCTCATCATGCAGGTTCTAGCAGGTCAAATCCAATCTCCATTCCCTATGGTTGAATGAGAGAGTAGGTTTGAAACTTCTCTCTCTTGCTTGCAACAACATGGGTCCACAGTATGGGAAATGTTCAGAACTAGTTGTCTAGCCTGACTTCCTACATATGATAGGATACAATATAATTAAGGACCAAAGGTACTTCATGGATAAATGTTTGGAAAATTTTCACACCCAATGTTTAAATTGGTCTTGGTCACAAGATGTCACAGACTTGGCTAAAGCAAAAATGCCACCTTAAGTGAATTGGTTAAGGGGTATTACAAATGTATTTAAACAAGCTAACTAAGCCCTAAAGGTTTCCCACAAACTAAAGAAATTCATCTAATGGGCAATGCCAGCCCTGGCACTGTTCTGTATCTACTTCAAGCCCTGTTTATACTGCATATTATATTTTAGTACCTCTTTTAATTCCTTTAATAATCAGTGTATTTGCATGAAAACAGGATCTTTGCTGCTTAAGAGTTTGATGCCTGCTGCTTAATCCTGATTTGAAATCATAATCTCCTGTTTGAGCTATCACAATTGGTTACTTTGGAAGTAATTATGATGTCACAAAAAGAGCATTATGACTTTGGGTGGGAATTAAACAGCAGGAGCAGATGAGCTATTTGAAGCAAAACTATTTTTCATGTGAATGTTCGTATTAAAGGATGGAGGCGAAATAGTGTGTGCATATCATATATGTCCCAAACAAAATACTTTGTAAAGTTTCAGATGGGGCAGCAGCTTTTGAAATTGAACTATTTTTAATATAAGAAACATTTGTCAAAGGTCGTATGAGATTGAACAATAGCAACGATACTTTGCATGTATGTATTTATCCAAAGATGTCTAAAAATGTTGTATCTTAAGTAAGCCTCTCAATATAGAATATATTATGCAAATTTATTTTTAGACTACTTTAGCTGTTTACACTACATAGAGGGAAAGGGCCAGAGTGACGCATCATTCCGTTGCCAGATCATGATCCACTTGCTCTTCCATGAGTATTCACTGATTACAATAGCACAGCTCATTGTGCAGTTGTAAGATAATCACAGTCTGACCCTAAATGGTTTATCCAAGCCTGTATTGGGCAATGTCTACACAAAATAACTTACTAGGGAGGGGGGAAATGTCACTAGTTTATTTGCGCTAGTGTTGGGACTGGAGAGCTATAGTGTAGAGAAAGTTTGCATGACTAGCCCCCTTTTTAGCAAATGTTACTGAAAAACAAATCTAATTGAAATGGTGATTAAAAACATGTCCGCTTTTCTACCCTAGAATTCTCACTAGTTCAACTAGATCATTTCAGAATGGATAGTTAGCACCAAATGAAGAGTATATTTACTAGAAAAATACAAATGTTGAGGAAAATGTGCCATAATACTATTTTTATCCTAAGTCTGGTATGTTTTACTCTCAGTATTAACATCACCTGAGTCTGTGTTCTTCCTGTTAACCCAAACCCCTTGCCAGCAAGTGCTGATATTGGTGTAATATGTTCAGCTTTCTTCACTTGTAATATGTTCAGCTTTTTTTGTACTTTATTAAACTATATTGAAGTGTGGAGATGCATGCTACAGTGTAGCAAACAAAACATTTCTATATCAATATTTACAAAGAGGTCTTAGCATCAGGTGAGTATGGTAATTTGTTATGGCAAGAATAGAATTGGCCAAGGTTTCTGTAAGAATGTATTCTGTAAAGCTCAAGCTATATCTAAGTGACTTAAAAATTCATCTCTCTGGGAAATGTCATCTAAACTTCAGTGATGAATCTAGGACCCTCTAACATTAAGAGGTTAAACAAATCCGGCCCAAGGAGTATTTCCATTCAGCCCCACTTATTAATCAATAAGTACATTAGAATAACCATTTAGTTGGAAATGGGGGTTTACCATTTCAAAGACTTTTACAGGTAAGTCTTCAAACAGTACAGCATGGAATTTAGAAAGACATGAATGGCCATAGTGGACCTGGTCTATAGTCCATCAAGCCCAGTATCCTATCCTGTCCTCTGACAGTGGCCAGTGCCAGATGATTCAGAGAGAATGAACAGAACTAGGCAAGTGAGTGATCCATTCCTTGTTGTCCAGTATCAGCTTCTGGCAGTTAGAAGTTTAGGGACACCAAGTCCTGGAGTTGCATCCCTGACCATCAGGACTAATAGCCATTGATGGACTTATCCTCCATGAACTTATTGATGCTTTTTTGAAGCCAGTTATATGTCTGGCCTTCACAGCATCCCCTGGCATTGAATTTCACAGGTTGACTGTATGTTGTGTGAAGAAGTAATTCTTTGTTTGTTTTAAATCTGTTGCCTAATAATTTCATTGACTGGCCCTGGTGTTATGTGAAGGGGTAAATAAAGCTTTCCTATTCTCTGTCTGTGCACCATTCATGGTAGACCTGCAACATATATCCTCCTTATTTGTCTTGTCTAAGACGAACACTCCCAATCTTTTTAATGCCTTCTCATATGGAAGCCAATCCATAGCTGTAACTTTTGTTGCCCTTCTCCATACCTTTTCCAATTCTAATATATCTTTTTTTATATGGTGGGACTAGAACTGCAATATTCAATTTGCAATGTGGGTGTACCATGGATTTTTATAGTGGCATTATATTTTCTGTCTCTTATTAATTATCCATTTCCTAATGGTTTCTATAATTCTGTTAGCTTTTTTGACTGCCACTGCACATTGAGCAGATGTTTTCAGAGAGTTATCAATGATCAGTTCAAGATCTTCCTTGAATAGTAGCTAATTTAGATCCCATTATTTTGTATGTATTGTGAGAATTCTATTTATCAATATACAATAATTGGCACATATCAACCTTGGCTGTCATATCCTATTTTGTTGCCCAGTCACCCAGGTAATATCTAAAGTGCGTTGAGGTGTCCAGGAGGAAGGAGCTAGCTACCTTTCCCATCCAAAAGCACACAGAGCAGTTGGAAACAAGGAGGAGCCAGCACCATGTGAACTACTCTACATATATACACAAACAAGTGTTCTATAGGCCTGTGGTTCTCAACCAGGGCTATGTGTACCCCTGGGGGTACTCAGAGGTCTTCCAGTGGGTACATCAACTCATCTAGATATTTGCCTAATTTTACAACTGGCTACATAAAAAGCACTAGCGAAGTCAGTACAGATTAAAATTTAATAGACAATGATTTGTTTATACTGTTATGTATACTATACATTGAAATGTAAATACAATATTTATATTCCAATTGATTTATTTTATAATTATATTTTAAAATGAGAAAGTAAGCAATTTTTCAGTAATAGTGTACAGTGACACTTCTGTATTTTTTATAAGTTTTTAAGTGAGGTGAAACTTGGAGGTCCACAAAACAAATCAGACTTTTGAAGGGGTAAAGTAGTCCGGAAGGGTTGAGTGCTACTGCTATAGGCCACCAATTTGAGAATCTCTGATCTGTAGATCTAGTGGCTAAGCTGCAGGAATAGAAGTCAGTAGCTCTGGGTTTTATTCTTCTATCTGCTTTTATTCTCATCTCTGTTACAGACTGTCTTCCAGCAAGTTTCTTAATTTCGGTGCTTCATCTATTGTAAAGAAGATATCTTTGAGGCCAAGAACTCAGTAATATCAGGACCAGACACTTACTTCAATAATGAGAATCTTCACAGTTACATAAAATATTTAAAAAAAAACCCTAAGGGATATGCATACATGTATTTATTGGGATAAAATAAACAATAACTGTCATTGACATGTTAGGTAATTGTACATTGTGGGGTTCCTTGAGTCTTTCTCCTAAACATGTGGTCTGTGGCTACTAGCCAGGGTAAGAGCATAGATAGAAGTCAAGAAGGGCAACTGGTGTGAACTGGTATATCAATTATTCTGTGTCTAATACTTCACTAACACCTGTGATGTAGGTTATTAGCTTAATTAATATCTAAATTGCATTGAGGTGTCCAGGAGGAAGGAGTTAGCAAAATACACTATTATATCATGTTGTCTGACACAATCTGCCTTTATAGATAGTTCAACATACACTGTTCATCTTTGGGGGACAAAGGGTTAAGGAGAGGATTTGATTGTCTTCCAAATTGTTGGGCTCTGGTAAGTAATTGACATTTTACAATGAACAAATCTATTGATGTGCAGTTCTTGCAACTATTTGGTTGCTTGTGTTTGAAGTGTACTTGCTAATGGTACAAAAACATATTCCATTTGTTATGGATTTCTTTTGAAGTTCCACTGTATGTATGTTTTCAACAACCAGGTCAATAAGATCAAAGGCTTTGTAAAGTTCTGTTGGGGAGGGAAAAAGTCAAGCTCTGGATCTTAGCCTGTTAGCAGCAGGGAGTAGTTTATTGTTTGTTTAGAAGTATACTTCTCTCTTTGTTCCTTATGTGTGGAGTTTGATTTCAGAAAAAACCTTCTTACTCCATCCTATTAAACATGTGAAGCCACAGTGGAAAACTGAGACAACATGCACTCTATTTCAGCAATAGTTAGATAGCACCTGGCTATGTCTCCTGTTACATCAACTACAAGCAGCACCACTATATCAGTCCATGTAAAAGAGCATTTAGAGATGATGATGGGGCGGGGGAAGAACCTTGCAGAAGTCATCATCCCAAAAGCTTAATGCTGTTTCTGTCCTAGTATCCTCAATAAGCTTCATAACTTCTGAAGTTCCTAGATGCCCATATAGCTATGAATGCTAAAAATACCCTCTTCCACCAACACCTGTATGGAAATGTCCCAGACCATCGTATCAATTTCTTGATTATCACAAGGCATTGTACAAAAAAGTATACTGAACATAGGTGGGGGAGGGAAACTCCCACTATTACAGAATGGAGAAGCAATGTTGCCAGTTAGTAACATAAGCCATTGAGTACACATCACCCCTGTGTTCCACTCACTGTACAAGTTTTCCACTGAATACCAAGTCAATTTCAAATTTTAAGTCCAAGTTTTCAAAGATTGCATAAGGCTGTCCCAAGCTACTGAAAAGACTAGTCCTCTTTCCGCAGCCATGACCTCCCATGGCAGCCATATTCCTGAGGTGCTACTGTGATTTAGTTTTGAAAACAAGCTCCTCAGCCAATCTTCTTGCAATGGGTTTGCTGTCATTTAAACTTGCTTTACCTGATCCTGCAATCATTCACACAAACCACCTATTAAGATTGATGGGAGTTACGCACATATAAGTCCAAGAGCAATAGAGCAATGCAGTGTAGAGAGTGCAGGAAGAAGTCAATAGGACGATCAGGAACTAATTGGGAAAAGTTGTAAAGCTATTTCACCAACTAAGGGAGAAATGAGAAGTAATATTAGAAGTAATTAATAAC
The DNA here is from genome assembly GCF_013100865.1 of Trachemys scripta elegans. NCBI lineage: Eukaryota > Metazoa > Chordata > Testudines > Emydidae > Trachemys > Trachemys scripta. Next base: position 58,720,835 of record NC_048305.1, read on the forward strand.
ATTATGGGCAACACAAACTTCTCTGTGAGAAAAGAGATGCCACAAAAGCATGAAGACGGTATTGGTGACATCTGTGATAAAGCACATTAAAGTTCCATCACACTTTTTCTCCAGACTTTTAGTAGTTCTTTAAACTTAAACTGAGACTCATATAGCCTGGGTGCTCATTGGTTAGACTGACATATAGCAAGTCTCACTGAAATATTCCCTGATAATGCAACTTTTACCACAGCAAGGTATTATAAGATGATGGCTGCAAGTAAATTTGAAGTTCTGGGAAAAGTTCGAAAGGGAATGGAAAATTGACATGCATCACTAGAATGGAAAGCCTTGAAACATTTAGTCTGTGTTTATTAGAAGGGTATCATTTGTATTTATTTTCGCATGATTTCTCATCCACTTAGAGCCTGTGGATAGGAATAGTCTGACTTAGGGTGACTAGACTGGTTGACATTTGAAAAGCCTGAAAATGAGACAGATATTTCCCATCTCCATCACTGATGTGCTTAACACTACCATCTGTCCTATGCCTTCAAAGGAGTATAATATACTTATACATTCTGGTTTAAATATACATTGAGGCATGTGGTAAAGCAGATGTCTTACTTTAGCTACCAAACAATTATTTTTATTAATAATTTGCTTGTAAATGTACCAGCCCTAATAAACAATATGGAAGTTAAAGATCCGAGGCGGGTGGTGGTAATATCTTTTATTAAAATATATTTTAAATAAAACATTTCCTCACCCATCTTGTGTCTCTAATACGCTGGGATCAACACTGGAAACAATATGGAAGTTATTCTCCTTAATGGCATCATGGTTTGCTCATTTAAAATATGTGGCATGTCATGGTGATTCTTCCTGTGTATGAGTACTTGTGTCCGTGTGTGCACGTACATAAACATTTCCCTGTCAATTTCTTCCTTTAAAGGACAGTGCACAGAGACTATAGACTTTGCTTTGACTGAGCTTTATCATGATAGAAGTTGGGAATAATGCTATAGAAGTCAGGAGATTTATACTGGAGATAGAGTTTATTTTTTCTGCACCGTGCACCCCTATGGTGTTGTATACAAATTCTAAATAGGTTTTAGTCTCTCTTTTACCATAGAGGAATAGGCCTCTTTCCATGAGACTTCTCACAACTCACAGCTAGAATGTGAAAACTTGAATGAAAGGCGCAATTAAAGGAAATGGTGGGCATGAAGTTGGGGGTGTTTTTATCTGAGCTGGAGATCTCAACCCTAATCTGCAATCTGCCTTCCTAATTCTGCTGCCAAATATCATGAGTTTTTTTCTAAGATCTGCATTTAAAGTGAAGCCAGTTATGAATATATAGCTACTAGACTTAAAAGGCAATTTAAGGGACAATAGCAAGCATCTTTAAAATCAATACTTCAATTTAGCCAAAAAATGTAAGTATTACTAGTGTGATAAACTGTCCTGTTCCATTCTGAAGACGGGTCTTCATTGATTACCCTATTTCATCTACTTCTACTAAGTCAATCCTCATATTTAAATCCAAATGTCTTTACTCTATCATAGAGTTAGGAACACTCCAACTTTTGGTTCCTGTTACTTATGAATACTGGAAACATTTATAATGTATTCACTGTCTCAGTAAGTTTATTTTATATTCTTCTGAATCTGAAGATCTGAGTTTCACTGAAATCACCTGGTTCCAAGCTCAGCAGTGCACAGTTCCACAAATGTTTGTCTGGCATATCCTACAGAATTTCAGAGTTCTGAACTCACAAATTGTTCTGTACAGGCAGACCCCTATGCCTTTGTGGAGAGCCCCAATGATATCAGATGTGGGTGCCAGTAGTCTGCATGCATGGAACAATTGCAGGATCATGTTTTGTTTTTATTTCTAGATTTGGTGTACATAGGTGTTTTTTTTTCCCCCAAAAAGGACTGTTCAGAAAACATAATGGGGTGGGGGAGGAAAGGACTTTCTGCATTTTCCTTTTTTAATAAAATTGCATTTCAATGTAAATGTTCTGACCAGTTCCACTTCTAACATGCAAGGACCCAAATTCATCCATTATGTAATGTCATGGTAACTGAGTTATACTAAGGATGAATTTAGCCTCTATTCATTAATTTCTTGTCTTGTCTCTTGCCCTTCCACCAATTCTTCAGCTCCAGGTCCCTCACTGTTTATTTAGAGCCTGATTCTGTTACTCTTCTTCATGCGGGCTGGTACCTAGCTCCAGGAGTACAATGGAAGCCAATAGAACTACTTAGAGTAAGGTGCTATACAACATGAGCAAGGAAATCAGAAACTGGGCTTTCTTTGTTTCTTAATTTGAGCAAGTGCCTCAGATTAAGTGATCTTTGACTATTAATGGTAAATATACCCAATGGCCTGTGATGGGATGTTAGATGGGATCTGAATTACTACGGAGAATTCTTTCCCGGGTGACTGGCTGGTGAGTCTTGCCCACATGGGGTGGGTTTAGCTGATCACCATATTTGGGGTCAGGAAGGAATTTTCCTCCATGGCACATTGGCAGAGGCCCTGGGGGGGTTTCGCCTTCCTCTGCAGCGTGGGGCACGGGTCACCTGCTGGAGGATTCTGTGCACCATGAAGTCTTTAAACCATGTTTTGAGGACTTCAAATACTTCATTCTTTGCAGTTGAAATACAATGTGTATGAAACTGCAGACATAGGTTAGGGGTTTATTGCAGGAGTGGGTGGGTGGGGTTCTGTGGCCTGCATTGTGCAGGAGGTCGGACTGGATGATCATGGTGGTCCCTTCTGACCTTAAAGTCTGTGACTCTGTGACTTTGTTTGGGATCCTTAAAAAAAAAAAAAAGTGAAGTACGTTTTAAAACAAACACTTGCTGTGCGTATAGATTTATTGGACTTAAAAGAAATACCAGATTTGGAGGTAATCTTCCCTTAATGGGAAGGTTTATGCTGCGTGAAGATTTTATATATTCTTCTTAAAAAAATCCCTGAAATGATTCATTTGTTTATAGCTTTAATTAGTGCAGTAAATTTACCACTGGAAAACTCATCTTTGTATTTTCATTTACTTATATCTGTAAAGTCACTCAACATGCAGAAATTAGGGTAGGGATGTTGGTCATTATTTTAACTACCAGGAGAAATGAACTTTCATATAGGCCTTAGATCAGGGGTGAGCAAACTTTTTGGGCCGAGGGCCACATCTGGGGGGGAAATCGTATGCAGGTCCATGGCAGTGATTGGGGTGCAGGAGGGAGTGCGGGGTGTGGGAGGGGGTGCGGTGTGCAGGAAGGGGCTCAGGGCGAGGGACTGGGGCAGAGGAAGGGTGTGGGGTGTATGAGGGGGCTCAGGGAAGGGGGTTGGGGTGCAGGAGGGGTGTGGGGTGCAGCAGGGGACTCAGGGCAGGGGGTTGGGGTGCAGAAGGGGTGAGAGGTGCAGGTAGGAGTGGCTTAGGGCAGGGAGTTGGGGGGCAGGAGGGCTTCAGGCTCCTGGGTGGCAATGGCACACACCGAGGCCAGGGCAGGCTCCCTGCCTGCCTGCCCTGTACCTGGCCCTGCTCCGCTCCAGGAAGCGCTGCAGCCCCTGGGGGTGGGGGGCGGAGGACTCAGTGTGTGCTGCCCTTACTGCACCTCCAGGTACCTCCCCCAAAGCTCCCATTGGCCATGGTTCCCTGTTCATGGCCAATGGGAGCTGAGGGGGGTGGTGCCTGGAGGCAAGAGCAACTCACGGAGCCCTCTTCCTCTTCCCCCTCCCCCCGCCTTGCCAGCCCTGGGTCCGCAGGGATGTGGTGCTGGCCACTTCTGGAGCATGGCATGGGGCCTGCAGCGCCCTGGGGGGCAGTTCCATGGGCTGGATCCAAAGCCCTGATGGGTCGGATCTGGCCCGCAGGCCGTAATTTCCCCACCCTGGCCTTAGACAGACAGAAAGCAGATACTTCATTCTTTGTAGTTGAAATACAATGCGTATGAAACTACAGATGGTAGGATTTTCAGTGGGGTTTGGGTTCTTAAGTCTTTCCCTCTCCGAAGTCTGACAATTAACATAAAGGATAGTGTCAAGCTACAAGACAAATGCCAATTATAGGGCGGAGTTTAGTCTACAGGTCAATATCTTCCCATATCCTGTCACTTTAAACATAGAGTTGCACTGCTTCAAAGGGATGTTCATGAAGCAATTTCTGCCTCCGGACCTAGAGGGGGAATGAATCTGCTGCTATATCCCTTAAGAAGCTGTAGGATATATTCCATCTTCCACAGCATGCCCCAAGAGACCTGCAGAGGGAATGGAAGAATTGTGCAAATTCCTTGCAACCTTCTCCCTCCTCCTCCAATGCGCACCCAGGTCCTAATCCAGCAGAACCCTTACACACATGTAACTTTAAACACACAGCTAATTGCTCTTGAAACCAATTGGTTTGCTCAACTGGGGCCCTGCTGAGAAGCTGGATTGAATCTGGCCCCAAATAAACACCTGATTTTTTTTTTTAAATTTTTATATGAAACTGCATACTTTCTTTTGACTAAAGCAGTTTCTGTAATACTATATGTATGCCTAACATAGGTATATACCTATATGATCAAAAGAATTAATTACAGCCTTGCTCCTACAGTCACACTGGAAAGCTGAGTGCCTGACCAGGCCAGAAATGACAAGGTTAAAAAGTCACTTGAAAACATTTCGCTGTTCTAATCCACACTACAGTGCTCTTTTAGCCTACAAGAAGAAAATTCAGTTTTCCTAGCTAGATGTGTCACTAGTTAACTGAGGAAAAGTGACAGTCACAGTTATAGATCTCCCCATTATTCCTTATCCTGTGACACGACAATATGAGGTGAGACTACAGCAGAGATCATTTTTCTTATAATTGGTCTATATCCTGTGCTGCTAACCCCACAATGACAGTGACATTGTCACTTAGTATAATTTAGTATTATCCCCTATGCTGTGCCACTGGACAGAGCCAGGGTGGTGGTGTTTTTTTAAAAATGCCAACAGTATAATAAGGAGAGATGCAATAATTTATTCTGTTAATATCACTATGCCAATAGCTAGTCTCCTGTAGTCCATCATTCTCTTCTCTAACACTAAATTTATTAACCAAGTGGGTTTTTAAGGTGAGATTTTCAAAATTGCCTAAGGAATTTGGATTCCAAACCCATTAGGCAGCTCTGAAAATCTTGTCCTTTAATCTGACTTTCCCATTTGTATTTTCTCTAAAATCCTTTGCAACAGAGTACTTCCAAAAGGTATTTTTCTGTGCAGTTTCCTATTGAAGGATCTCTGCAGCTAACAGGCCAATTAACCTCATTCACAATCCCTGCAATCCTATAGAAGTTGGATAGTTTGATTTACTTGATATCCAAAACAAGTTGCATCTCTCAGTTCCTGAGGCTACTAAAAAACTCATTATTTTTTAATAAATAAAGTCATAATCTTAATTTATAAACATTACCTTGGAATAGTGAGAGAGAAGTGTTGTGTGTTAGTGAATATAAAGATTGAGGGAAGCATAACTAATATATATAGACAGGTGCAGGATAGGAAGGTATCCCCTGAGTACAAGTTATGAAAGTTTGTTTTTAAAAATTTTGTATTTGTTTTTTGTTACTCCACCAGTAAACTTTTTTAGGTCTGAAAGATGTTGCACAGGTTCTTTAGAAGTATTTATTGATTTATAATACAATTACTTAAAATCAAGTGTATTCTCATCTCCGTGTGCATAATTCCCAAAACATCAAGAGGAAAAAATATACCCATATATTGAACTATTTATTACATAAAATTAGCTTTAAGACTTGGGTTTTGTAAATTGAGATGTTGGACGGAGGGGACAGGAGAATCCCATGTAAATGCACAATATGAGAAAATCAAATTTATTAGATTTAAAATAAGGTAAATGTGTTTTTCCCCTTCTCAGAACGTTGATATAGTTTTAAGAACTAATAAGCCTGACCCAAAGCCTATTGGAAGTAAAACTGGCTTTGCAGTAGGCCTCTAGAGCCTATGAAAATTAGAAACGGCTACTCATGCTCGTGACTTCTTTAAGAGTCCTTTGCTCCAATTAAATGCTACCAGTCTGTGCCTTTGTGAGCCACTGAATTATAAAAGTAGTTTCTGAAGCCATGTATTCCATTGTGTTTTCTGAGTTAGTCATTGGGCCCATAGATTTTGTATATTTCAGAACTGTAAATCCTATTGGGTTTATCTGTTTTGGCTTGAAATATCCCTGTTATTGTGGCACATCGGAAATATTTTATTGTTCCAGTTGTTTTAAGAGGAATTTGAATAGCTTGTGGATGAAACTCATTCAAGGCAATGTGACTAAAATCATTCCCATCTAAAGGCTCTTTCAGATCTTATGTGAAATGGAATGGGTGGTCTTAGTCCAATATATAATGGAGGGGTATCCACAACATGAGCCATCATCCCAAATGACACTAATTGGCACTCTGCTGGCAATCACAGCCAGCAAACAGGAGATTTGTTTGCTCATGCAGATAAATATTTGCTCATTTTGCATAGCTGGGCTACTCCAGAACAGGGTAAGATATATGGTGGGATAACTTGTTGAAAGATTGCATTACCATTGCTCATACTTGCTGCATCTCTCTTGTTGGTAAATAGATGCCTTCATTTTGCAGTGTGGTCAGTCTGATAGCTTTCCTCAGTACAGTACAGTACTACATTCATAATTTTAAATTGTGTTGGTAAATCAAGAAGATGGGTGTGTAAAAAAAAAAAAAAAAAAAAAAAAAAAATCTGATTTGTGCCCACAACTAAACTTCATTTGCAAAAAAGGTAGAGTCAAGTCACACTTTGCAGGTGCAAACTGCACTTGCCAAAATGGAGGCTGTGGAGAAGTAGGCAATATTTGTATATATTTTTTTCATAAATATCATATGCCCCTCTGTGTGGCTGGTGTGATATTTTTATACCCTGCCTAGTTAGATCAAAAGAGGTTGTTAAAATAAACCAGGTATGAAAGACGAAACAATGACTTGTATCAGGATCATTCTTTCAAACAATAGCCAGGTTTACAAGCATAAGGAGGGACTCCTCAGCCCCAATCCTTGTGACAGGACTATTTGTCAAGGTTGAGACCCTAGAAAATGAGATAGAGAGGAAAAAAAATGCTGGGAGAAAGGGAAGGGAGAAGAGTCAGAGGCTGCATGCTGACAGCCTGACTGAGAGCTGAGATCTGTGGCAAGCAGGCTACAGCTTGGTTCCCAAGGGAACTTGGGGAAACCTGGGCTAAGTCATGTCTATTTAGGAGTTTGGGGGGAATGCCAAGTGTAGGTAAGACAGCATGCATATAGGTGTCTTCATATTTTAAATCCATTTCTCTAAGCACTTTGTACCTTTTGGGCAAATATTTCACAACAAAGTGTGATTTATCTGCTTCTGTCATTGCATTAGTTTTACTGTCCACAGGCTCTCAAAAGGAAACTTTTGCAGGTGCCCATTGGGCCTGCTAGGCATCACGATTGACTACTGAGCGGTGCAATCTGGAGACCCAGTCAGGAAGTGGTTGGGTTGTGGGTCCCATCCCAAAGAGAAGTGGGCCTGCTACTAGAAAGAGATGCACTTGGGAGGTAAAGGGGAGGGCTGGAAAAGAAGCCTAAGCAGGGACAATGTGCCTAGGGACTGACAGAGGTCATCCTTGAAAAAGTTGTCCTCTGTGATCTACTTTTGTGTATCTCTACCTAACAAACCCTATAGCTGTACCACAACTCTGTATCTAGAAGCAACTCAGTACTTACCTAATCTTGCATCCAGCCATTTATTCCATGTGTCAATTGCCTTTTGATAAAGAAAGTTTCATCTGATTCTTTAAAAAAGTTTCCTTCTTCACATCAATCTATAACCTCTTCAATTGGAAGCTTGACATCAATCTGTTCCTTGAACTTTGGGAAATCATATAATTAATGGAAATACCTCTCATTTTTGTCTTGTGCTGCATGGGTCAAGTCTGACTAGACTTTCTCAGAACTCTCTAAAATGCCAAATTACTCGACTTGCCCTCTACTGCACCTTTTCAATCCTTACTATGTCACTCCTAAAATGGAGTGCTGAATTGCATCATATTCCAGATGAGGTCTCTGTCCCAAACTTTGTTACATTCCTGTGAATTTGGAAAAGTAAGTAATCCAGGTCTGCTAATCTGTGATTCATTTGTTCCCTGATTATTACAGAATGTTGTAATTTAGATTTGTGTAATATCAGTAGTAAGAAAATGCTTCATTTCTTGAACCCAGTCCTCAGATGAGTTGACTTCATATTAAGCACAGTTGAAGAGGCCATCATTCTTCTCTATCAAATTTAGGCTTGACAAAATAATCCTTTAATGAAATTAAGAGGCAGGACAGGGTTTGGAGTTGAAAACTCTGTTGCCGGCAGTAACAATTCCATAAGGACTGCTATACTGACCAAGAACCAGGTGGAATACCATATGCTTCAGCCCCTTCCTGCTCATTGTAGACTTAGGTTTGAAGTCGGATCTATCTAAATGCAAGGCTAAATCTCAACATGCAGCTGTTTGGAAGGTTCTGATTCGGATCCTGATTTCAAACATCCACATGTGGGAGTGGGAACCCTATAATCTGCAGTACTTTCAGACATCACAATATATGGGACCACAGTCTTGCTTAAACTGGCCTCTGTTAGGAAGAGTAGCAACAAGTTGTACAATGGTTGGTTTCCTTCTCAGTCTGTGGAAGGAAAGTAGAATAGATTGGGAGGTGAGTGGGGATGGTGGCTTTGATTTTTTTTCGGGGGGGGGGGGGGGCAGTTGAAAAACTTTAATATTTTTGTATAAAAGTTCCAATTTAAACAAAAAAATCTTAAACTATATATAAGTTTATATATTTTGACAGCAAAAACAAATTCTGGCCAATTTGCCCCCCCCCAATTTTTTTTAAACTCCATCCCTCCCCCCGCCAAAAAACCCCAAACAAGTAAAACCTAAATTTTCTGGTGGAAACTTCCATTTTTCAATCAGCTATACTGGGAACTCATTCCCTTTTCAGATCTCTGTGGGCTGGGACTATCTTTTTGTTCTGTGTTTGTACAGTACCTAGCACAATGGCATTCTGGTCCATAATTAGCCCCCCAGGCACTATAGTGATATAAATAATGATTAGTAACTAATAAATTCTAAACACTGCAAGATCCCTGGTGGCCAAAACAGCATAACTGTTATTAAATATTATCACACTGAGTTTAGTGAAAAGTCTACTAACACTTAAACTGCCTTTCTGTATAAGGCTTCTGCCATTGTTTGAGGTACAATGCAAATTTACCTGCAGCCAGAACAATGAATAAGAATCTGTGAATCAAATCTTGTAACATTCTCTGCCCTCTACACAGGAAATATAACTGCAGATTGGAATGTGGCCTGTATTGGAAACTAATCACACATGGTTGGCAGTGATGTATTTTTTTTACAGATAAAACCAGAGCTGAGTGGAAGTTACAATTTCCATCCTTCAGCATGGAAATTCAAATATATGAACACTTGTTTTCATCCTGAAAAGTTTAAAATACAAATTTTTCACTTCGTGAAAAGTTATGAAAAATTGCAAAACTTCATTTTTGACATCCCTGAATTAAAAATACTTGGTTTTGCTGTGTTAAATCAAATAAAAATGTTTAGAGTCAGTTCAAAATTAAACTGCATGTGCCTAAAATGTTGTATTGCCTCACTGGAGTTGTGCTTTGCATGCCTCATGCTTTCATTCTTCCTGATGGGCCTTGCATTTTGGCTGGACAAAAGCTTCATTGATGCACCACAGACATGAGACTTCCATAATGCACTACACAGCTTAGTGGGAGAAGAAACCAAGGTGCATTATGGGAGATGTGGTCTGGCCAAGGAAGCTAGACCATGGGAAAGAGTGGGATGTGAAACACCTGAATCATGTATCAGAGTGGTAGCCGTGTTAGTCTGGATCTGTAAAAAGCAACAGAGTCCTGTGGCACCTTTAAGACTAACAGATATATTGGAGCATAAGCTTTCGTGGGTGAATACCACGAAACGTATTCACCCAGGAAAGCTTATGCTCCAATACATGTGTTAGTTTTAGAGGTGCCACAGGACTCTGTTGCTTTTTACCTGAATCATGAGGCACTTCAGCAATTGAGGTGGATGTTAATATTGAACTGACACAAAAGACAATGCCTAGTTTCAGTTCACCAAACTGAAGTGTTTTGTTTCAGGTCAAACTTATCCAAAATGAAATATATTGTTTCAATTTTCCCAGCAGAATCAAAATATTGGCAAAACTGAAATTTTCTTGTGGGGAAAACTTGGATTTGCAGAATCTGCATTTTCTACTGAAAAATAATTTTGACTGATAACTCCAACCAGCTCTAATTTGGACTCAGAGATGAGGTGGGAGGGACCTGGATTTTGGAAAATGTTTAACCCATGAAATACCTATTCAGATTCTAAAGGAAGCTGTTAATTTGTGTAACCAGTGCCTATTTTGTGCTTGCTCCCATGTAAAAAAAAAAACAACTCCTCCTCTATTTTGGGGTATTGCCAACTGCTGACAGTAAAAATAAATTGTCCCTTTTTCTGTTTGTTATGAAGACAATGACAGTTTTAATGGTCTGATGCATTTCATTACAATGTAGGCAAAAGAAGGGGGAGGGGAAAGAGAATTAATCAAATGGTGACAAAGCAATCTCACTGAAACTGTGTAGAATGTCCGTTTCTTTTGTCAGTAAGTAAAATACATTTGGAAATTAACTAGACCAGATCTGATGAGATTCAAAAATAATAGCTAGTGATTTCTCCTTGGTGCTGACCACTCAGATTCAACCTAGAGCAAATTAATTAAAGGGCTCCACCAAGAAAATATAGTTTAATAAATAATATGGAATGACTAGAGATATAAAAGTTTGACATGTTTGATTGTATATCTGTCCTTGTAGTACAGCTACAAATATTGTTTCCTAACTCATCTGTCCAATCAGAAAAAAATGTATGTAAGACATCCAAAGATCAGCTCATTGAGTTGTGATGGATCATCTGGTTTGAAACAAATGCAAATCACCAAATTTTCTTCCTAATCTTCCATTCTCTCCAGCAGGGTTCTTGTCTTTTAACATTTTTACAGAGGGCAGTCCAAGTCTACTTCTATGTACCACTTAAGTCCCATCTAGGAGGCTTAACTGGGATGTAAATCATGCATAGAACTTGGGTTGGTCTCTGTACATGTTTGAACCTCATCCTCTCAGAACGTTAGTAGCAAAATTGCCAGATAAGAGCTGTTGGCATCCAATCCTCAAACAATGCATTATCAAAGGCAGGGGAACTGGTTAGGATGAGTGCTTTTGTCATAGTGGATGCAGGTAGGTAGGAAAGTCCTGGAATTGAGGTAAATAATAAGGTTCAGGAGACACAGAAGTTTTGTAATTTAATGTTGGTCTGTTTTTAATTTTATTTTAGGGATGTGTAAATTACTGTTACAAGATTTCACCTAGCTCATAATGGATTGAGTTAACTTCATTCAAACTGATGTGTGAATGCACCCTTCACTTACATTAGTTGTAAGAAATGTTTCAGGGGCCACATTAAAACAAGGCCTAATAGAATCTGGGCAGAAACTAGAACCGTGTGTATGTGCGTGTGCATGCGCCAGACTCTGAACAGAGAGAGGCGCAGGAAAAGACAAGAAAGCTAAGCAATAGCCTGTGAGCACAGTGTGAGCCTGGAAAAAGAGAGAGAGAGCTTTTGGATCTGCTGCTGGCTAAAGTTTGAAGCTGTAAGCTAAGAAACTTCTTTTTGTTCTCAGTTCCTCCTGCATTTGGAGAAGCAGGACTTGGCACGTTCCTTCTAAATAAACAAGATTGGGTCAAAGAAAATACCAGACTTCATCAATTTCTACTTCCAACTGAAACATCGCCGGGACCCTGAAATTTGGCTAGCCTCTTGCGTCAAAGGGGGCAACAGTTCTGAGTCACAACAAGAAGCCAGTGGTACATCTGGTGTGGCCAAAACAGCAACTACATTATAATAACAACCAATAAAAGTATTGTTCAATTAAGACAGCAAGTCCTACTATGCTAACAAAGCTCTTTCTATTAAAACAAAATAGACTGTCGAGGTAGAATAAATCTTTTGTTAGTAGATTTTACAAATATGCCATTTTTAGAGATGAGGGGCCAGATTTTCTAAAGAGCTCAGCTTTGTTTTAGTCATTAAAATAAGTGAGCAGAAAGCACTCAAATTTAATGCATCAAGCACTTCTGAAAATCTGGCCCTCATTTAGATCCATAAACAGGAGTTAAGTTCCTTTGGCCCTAAATATGGGTGCTAATCTCATGAATATCTGACGTTAGTCACATTAACTTTGCTGTTGTCAAATAGTTTCGCATTGGAATTTAATTTGTGGCACATGGGTGTATATAACCAGTGCTATATGGACAATGGATTGTGACTCAGTCTATTACTTGGTATGCCACTGTACACCAAAGACGGTGCAAATGCAGGTTTCTCCTTGTACTACATGAGTGGCATAAGTTACACATGTCTCTTCAGAGCTATGGTATGTTAAACCTCAGCTTCTGAATCTGGCATATCGTGCAATGTAAAAGAGAGCAAGTGCTATTGTGGACTAAATTGGTTTGACTGTTACTAAAGCAGGGTAGAAAGCCACTGACTTCAGATGCACACTTGTCATAATTCTAACAGCGTTGGAGTTAGTATGGGATTGTAAGATTTTGCAACATTCAATTTTAAAATGTTATTACTGTAGTAGCACCTTGCGGGACTCATTGTGCTAGACACCGTGCAAACACTGCAAATTCTTCAGAGCAAGGACATCTGTTACTATCTAAATACACAGACAGTAAAAGGATCGGAAGCAAAACAGAGAACAAATGACTGGTCCAAGGTCACAGAGTAGGTCAACAGTGGAGCCAGGAATAGACTCCAGATCTCTGGAGTCCCAATCTAGTTTCCTGACCACTATAGAACGCAGAGTCTCAGATGATTGTGTTAAATAATCGTACATTTACAATGTTAAGGAGTTTCTGCAAATAGATACTTGTTGATATTTCAGATTCTGATAACTTACCTGCTTTGTTTCATTTTTTTTTTTTTTAAATCCCAGAATCTCCCTGTCCACTCTTGCTATTAGCCAGAGGAAAACTCACCTTAGACGTCAAGCTATTTGTGTGTAATAAGAGTGCTTACAGACTTTCACAGTCCCTAAACTATTTTTGTCATATATTGCCATTGCTTCCTAAAAATTGAATGCTAAGATCTAGTTTGCCAAGTTTCAGCTAAGAGCAAAGGTTTAAACTCCTGAATGGAAATGCTGACACAGAGGCAGTTAATGGCTGTAGCATTAGCAGACACCAATCCATTCAAAGCAAATAAACAAAAAAACGGAAACACCGAAATCATGATATAAAAATGTATGGCTCCCACAACAGCTGTAACGCATTCTTTTTGTATAGTGTATTTTGTATTACTGTCTATGTTGACAAATATATGCCTTAGTGCATTTATGTTGTCGCTATTGTGGTTTTCACCAGAACAATAACTATGAAATTTCTGAGATTTTTGTTTTTAATTGAAAAACTATAATTCCATGGTTAAAGCATGCTTCCAGGAGTCAGGAGATCAGGGTTAATTATCATCTGTGTGCCGCAATATCTTATTCATTAAAATGGGGATAATAGTCCTTCCCTGCATCATAAGGGTGTTGAGCACTTTACTTTTACAGTGTTTGTAAAGCACTTTGAGGCTCATGGATGGAAAATGCTACAGAAGTATGTTGTATTACTGAACGTCAGATATGAGATTCTACCGTGTCCTTTGGGGGACTGTTCTACAACCTAATGTTTCATGATACTTAAATTAAATATTCCCTTACCCGTTATCCTCACTTCCCTTACTCTGAGCTATAAGGCATGATCTAGCTTTATAGTAGTGATGTAATGGAAGGCAGGACAATCACCTTTGGAACTGGTTAAGATAACTGCCTTGGTTAGTGTTTCCACAGTGCATTCATTACAGTCATGTCTTTTCTCTGTAAAGACAAATGTTGAGGCTACTGGACATTCTCTGAAACTAGGTCATTTGCTCTGGCTATTCAGGTCCCAAAGTGACTGACACACATGCCTGATGCCATTTATTATCACACAGGACAAGTGGGGTTTCCATTCTCCAAGTCAGCCTAGTTTCAACAAGTTGAATAGATGACACTTATCAAAACAAACCGTCTATAAGGTGCCACAGGACTCTGTGTCATTTATTCAGCTAACGGACGTATTGGAGCATAAACTTTCATGGGTGATGCTTTTTACAGATCCAGACCAACACGGCTACCCCTCTGATAGTTGAATAGATGACACTTATCAAAACAAACAGCTGTGCTGGTAAAGTGAACTTGTAAATAGATATGAAAGGGTCATCCTTAACAATTTTTCAGATTTTTTTTTCTGATGGAAACAAATTGGTCCAATATTGCTTACTTCTTTCTCCAAAACTGACCTGCTTAGCAGTGGAACATAAGCACTTTATAATCAGAATTTGTGTGTGCATGTGCAGCTACTTATGCAAAAGCAGTCTGATCAGGTTTTCCCTGACTTCTCACTGAGTGAATTCTTTCATACTCCGGGGTCACTAATCTTCATTTTCCACACAATTTACACTTAAACACCCTGAAATCAAAGGAAACTCTAATCATTATGGAGATGATTGTCTGTTTGATAAATGGGACAAACATTGGCGATCACAACCACTTTGTGCACCCACCTCCAATTGTAATAATTGCCAAAGGCCTGATTCCATGCAGTGGATTTCACTGACCCTATAGAGTGGATAAATGGAACATTATATCCTTGTGAATGACACACTTGGTGTTATCTGTAATCCTGTTTACAGGTGTGAATTGGTGCTTGCTTTGCTGTGTGGGACTTTGCTCATTTCCGATTGCTTTCTTGTTGCTAAGCGAATTGCTTTCACAGTAATATATTTTTGGAAATGTTTAAATGCTTTGGGTTGTGCTTATTTTAAAGTAACTTCTGCAAAGAAATGATGGACTAAAATGATGTATTCCCATGTGCTTTCAATTAATTGTAGTGTTTGCTTGTCTGACACATTTTAGTTTCCAGAGTTGAGGTAATTATGAATCTACAATAGTAGGACTTCAAAAGGACAATAAGTCTTAGCCAGTGAGGCTCAGCAGCATTCATAGGTTTTGTTTTTCTTCTAGTGAACCTTTAGTAAATCCCTCATTTCAGAAGACGCATTACAATTGGAGTTTTGCATAGGAAATTTCTAAGAGCAGCTCAGCACTCCAGCCATTTCTACTGGACCATAAGTATAAACAATCTCTATGTGACTATGCCATGCAGCTCAGCACCAATACAAGTTTTTAGTGTGACTGCATACACAGTTTCTTTAGCAGACTTAGTTCAGTACTTATGAGACTGAGCACTCAGTATCATTTAAACTTGTCCACAAGACCAAACAAAATATTTTCCTTTTGTCACATATTCCATTCTTGAAGGCATGAGACAAACTCTGCTTTGTTGTTCTCATTCTGTGCCCAATGGCTACTACTTCCATCTAGGTCAATGGGAGTTGGGGTTGTTCCACGCTATTGAGGATCAGGCTCTGTGATACTTTATGGCCAGCTAGGGGTAGAGGAAGCTAGTGCCAAGCAGGGATTGAAGGATGGCTATGGGACTGGGATTTGGGACTTGGAATTTAGAACACCAGGGCTTATTTTCAACTGTACCATTTAACTTCTCTCTCCCTCCACTCCTCCTCTGTAAAATGTAAATGATACTTCACAAGAGTGTTGTGTGTCATGAGATTAAACTAACTTGAGGTCCTCCATTACTATGGTGATGAGGTCTGTAGAAAAACATAAATATTTTAATAACTAAACATCATTAAATCTGGCTTGTGTCTGAATAGGATCATAGTATATAGGAATAGGATCATATCGCTTAAATTCTTTGACAGTCCCTAGTGGTTGTCACTGTGTTCTATGTTCTAGAATCCTCCAGAAACCAGGCTAGAGCTGCAGTGACCTAAGACAAACCTTGTATGTTTGTATCAGAGGGGTAGCCGTGTTAGTCTGAATCTGTAAAAAGCAACAGAGGGTCCTGTGGCAAGTCTTGCATCTGAAGAAGTGAGGTTCTTACCCATGAAAGCTTATGCTCCCAATACTTCTGTTAGTCTTAAAAGGTGCCACAGGACCCCTCTGTTGCTTGTATGTTTGTGTCTGTTTTGTAAACACAGCTTCTTGGGATAAAGCTGATCAAGACTTCAAATAAGGCATACATTTTTAATGGTCAGAGTAATTAACCGTGGGAGTAATTAACCAAAGGTTATGGTGGATTCTCCATCACTGACAATTTTCTAAAAGATGTGTTCTAGGAATTACTTTTGGGAAGTTATATGTCTTGTGTTATATACGAGGACAGACTAGATGATCACAATGGGCCCTTCTGGCTTTGGAATCTATTAGATTTTTTTAGACTAGATGTTTTTGGCAAACATTCATTATGCTGATTCATTAAAATCAAACTTTTTTCACAGGGAAAGTTAGTTTCAACTATTTTCCTGACACCCTGCCCTCCCCCCGCCCCTCCCAAAAATACTTTGGAAAAAAGTTTCAGCAATGTTGAAACTAAAAACTTTAATGTTCAGTTGACATAATTTTTCACTCTGAAATTTTTAAGCTAGTTGGCAATTTTTATTATCAAAATGTTTCCAAATTTACGTGCACCAGATCAGACATTACTGATGCAAAATTCGTACTTTACCTATGTGAATAAAATGACAAGCTTCTCAGTCAAATCTGAACTGGCTGCGATTAAAATATTTAGTCCTTTTTATAAAGATGCGGATGGGTGGTAAACTGTGAAGGCTTTATTTTACTCATGCAGGGTAACATGATCATATTTGTCATATGCTAGCAAAACAGCTGTCCTTGAGGCTTGTAATATTGAAGCTTGCATCGCTGCAACATTCTCTCTGGGGAAGTGTGTGTTTGTGGGTGAACTTATTTTTTGTGACATACATAATTCAACAGAACATTATTCATAATTTTGTCAACACTTTCCTTGAGTGTTTGAAGAGGTTTTAAGAACTCTGAGAGTGGCAGAATCCTCTTTGAAACTTGATAGATGTGTTGAAGAAAGTTGAAAAGTAGTCTAAATGACAAAGTTCTGTGGTTTTGTCTTGAAAAATGTTGCAGAATTTTGCCCAGAAGAAGGGAGGCAGGGAGGAGAATAGATCTCCTAGGAGTCAAAGATGGAGCTTTCTTAAATGGTTTAACTTTATACACTATAGAGAGCTTTCTCTCTTCTGTTCATCACTTACTGTCTTATTTTCTTCTCTGCACACTCTTTTCATTGTTTCATGGGAATAGCTACATGAGTATCTTTTTTTACACCATGTAGATTCTCCCCTGCAACATCTTGTAAGGGTGGTTGGGAGGTCTCTGTGTGTGCATAAGTAAGTAAATAGCACAATGAAATTCTGCTTAAAATATCCACTTCACTAGGTCACCTATATAGGAAAACACTTCAGCATATGCTTAATGACCACTAAATTCAATAGGACTTCAGCATGTTTTTAAGTGCTGTCTGAATAGGAACAATGGTTTAAGTGCTTTCCTAAATTGGTGTCTATATATCTACATAGATAGGCCTGGCAGTTCTAGAATCTTCTAATATGGGGAATCCAATATCTAGTCAAGGATAAGTCAAATATTTTACTGTCTGTAAGGTGCCTCTCTGGAATTTATGGGGGAGCAATATTAAAAGAAACAGTATTGGTGGCAACTGATGTAAAATGTGTTCTCTGAATATGCAGAGGCTTGTACATCCTGATGCAAGATAACTGATATGATAACACCAATGTGCCTCCTCCTTTAGTTAGAACCCATCTGTTGGTAAGGGTGTAATTCTGTCTCCATACACATTAAAACCTTTACTTCTCCACTAACACTGTCAAATATGGTGTCTATAGTGGAGAGTGGGTATATGATGTGGACATTGTCTCCTAGGACTATACTGACTTGATGCTTTTTGGGGGATGGTATTTTCCTTTGTGAAATGATGCTTTGTTTTCATTGGTAAACATTTCTAAAAAACTGTATCACTAAAAATTAACCACCATGAAGAAGCTAGAATTGTCACTTGTACTCTGTCAGACATGGGGGGAAAAAAAACATTTTACAGAACTGTTGTGGTGACATGAAAGATGGTCTAATTTACAGCTGATACTTCAATAATCCCCAAATGATCCCCATGGTTAAATAATTGATTAGTCACTTTGTACATCCAGTGTCTCTAAGATATTCATCATATTACTTGGAGTAGTGACTTGAATCTATTTCCCACATCTCTGGTGAGTGCCCTAACCACTGGATTTTAGGCTGTTCTCTCAGGAGAGGGTCTCTGCTTTTAACCAGAAATTCCATCCTGAACCTGAGAACCTCCGATTAAGATGTTGTTGAAACTATCCTTTCAATGAAAAGTTTCTATTTGCTTGAATTGGCTTTTTCTGATGTTTTTTTTTAAATGTTTTGCCTAAAATCCTGACCAACTCCACTTTATATGTTACATCAACACTGCAGCTGCAAAAAGTAGTCCTTGCTTTGCACAGTGCACTGGAATTCACATCAGATGTTGGTTTTCTACGATTGACATTTAATCTTTTTATGGACACAGCATTAAATCAGAATGATAATTGGTACAAAAAGGTCAATGTGTACTTTCATTCATTAAATGTAGAGAAACATTTTTACATTAGGTGATTTTAATCTAGATTTTTCTGGGGCTGTTTGTTTCTGGGGGAAAAAAATCTCCCCTTCTCCCAAGGTAGGTGTTTAATATTAATGCCACCAGCCTTTTCTTTTTGGAGTAATTCACTTGGAGGCAGAGAACATGTGGAGAGTGTCAATTATTATGGAAGCTTCACCTGTAGCTAAAAAAAGCAAATATCTCACTCATTCTTAGCCTCTTAGATTTGAAGAATGAGTCACCTAGAGCCATATAACTTTTTGAGCTATATAATAGAGTACTTTAGACCTCTTATTTTTTTTTTAAACCAAAACTATATCTGTGATATGAATTTAAAGGTATCTTAGTGTCACATTTGTTACAATATTTAGTCTTGCTAGTGACTTGGTCCAAGTTAAAAAATCTGGCCGTTGTACATGTCTAAACTTGATGGCAAACTAAATTTTCATTAATAGTATATTGCAATTAAACTTTTTATTTCGGTCTTGCATAGACAGAAGTTCTCTATCACATTACTACAAATTGATCCTTTTTTTTTCTTTTCAGGGCCTGGTATGATGCCAATTAAAGTTAATGGGGATTTTTTCCATTGACTTCAATGAGCATTAGGTTACGCCCTAAGAATATGATCTTCAATGTGAGCCTAGACTCAAAGACCCAGATTCTGCAGAACACTTAAGGAGGGGCTTAAGTTCCTACTGGTGATTTTAACAGGGGTTAAGATCTGTGCTGAGTCTGGGCTCAAGACCATAAGTTTCAATGGGATTTTTGTAACTGGAATGACTACAGATTGGATCTATGAATAGAAAAACTCTCATTTCGGTAGTTGCTGCAGTAGTGTATTATGGATCCAATCATGTATTCCTTGATCTTCCATTTCAATAGATGTTTTGGGTGTATAAGTGCTAAGTGTGATTTGTATGAAGTTTTGGATGAACCTAGACTGTGAACTAGAAAAGTCAATTGATCTGTAGAGATGTACGCCAGCTGAGATTCTGGCCCATTATCTCAATGAGAGAGAAGAGTGACTCGTTCTGTAACATCCTGCCTCAGAAACCAAACAAAATGGCAGTTCACAACTGCTCCTACAAGCAGGAAGGTTCCTCTACATGTAAAAAGCAGCACACGGTAACTCTTATATTCCATGCTGGCTATGTAACTGATTTGTCCCAGTATTAACAAGAGGAGCTAAACTTGCTAGTTCTCTTGCACACTGGGAAGAAGGATAGGTGCGATAAGAAGAGACCCATCTATCTATTTTGAAGATTGACTTCTGGTAAGAAGCACTCTGCTTTCATTTAACTTCTTAGGTTGAATGCTATTTTGGGCACTGACTGTTCTCGTGTGTGTGTGTGTGTGTGTGTGTGTGTGTGTGGTGCCTAGCACAATATGGCCCCAATCCCTGACTGGGGTCTCTTGATGCTATCGCAAATAGCGTTCATTGGGGATTTTTCTACAAAAAAATGCCAGTTGGTCAAAACAAAACCTTTTTGTGGAACTCCATTTTGATGAAACTTGTGTGTCAGGAAGGTTTATCAGGACTAGGATGAAACCTCTGATCTGAGAGACACAGATATTCCAGACAGCAAATAGCTCAGGGGTTCTGGCACTCATTTGTGATGTGGGAGACCCAGGCTCAAGTCCCTTTGTGTATGTCTTCATTGTAATTAAGCACCTGCAGTTGGCCCATGTCTGCTGGCTCAGGCTACTGGGCTCTTTAATTGTTGAGTAGGTGTTTGATCCCAGGCTCTGGGACCCTCCATTACTTTCAGTGTTCTGGATCCTGGGATCCAGCCTGAACATCTACACTGCAATTAAACATCCCATGAGCCTGTGACAATTGACATGGGCCCACTCTGGTGGTTTCATTACAGTGTAGAAATACCCTCAGATTCAGACAGAGCAGGGATTTGGGCCTGGGTCTCCCAGTTCCCAGGTGAATTCCCTATTAACCAGGCTATCAACAAGCCCATGGTGAGGGGGATATGTGATTTTTTGTGAAAAATTCTGAAAGGTTTTCATTTTGTTCCAGTGCTGAGTGGGGGGAGGGGAAGTAATCTCACATTTTTGCAGAATGGGAAAACCATTTCTTATACCGCTTTAATTACAATAAAAAGAGTAAAGAATTTGAGAAAGAAGGAACACATTTGAAAAATCTGAACCACACATGTGAGTTTGAAAAGTGCCACAGATTTTACTCAGATCATAGTCCCTTATGGCCCAATTCTGCTTCCATTGAAGTCAATTGCAAAGCTTCTATTGACTTTTTGATGGCGTATTACTAGGTATTAGATGTCTTACCCTACAAAATGCTGGCAGCTTCTGCTATGTGATTAGTAGTCTCCTCTCCTCCCATTAAACTCAGTGGAAGTTTAGGATACTCAGCACCTTGAATGACGCACTCATAGTCTCACAGGATCATGACTTTTTCCAGTTTTCAAGAAAACCACATACAGAAGCTGAACTATGCATGAAATCCTTTACTTCATTTTGTTGGTGGCCCTTGAGGAGCTAGTCTGCATAGAAATCAATACTTGGACTCAATTTAACAGCTGTAAATAATATCTGCAGCATAAAACTCTTGAGTATGGTGCTATAGCATGTCAGTGTAAGGGTATGCCTAGTAATGAAGCATTTAAGTGAAACCAGTAGTGTTCTATGCATGATTAATCATTTACACATCAGAACATCGTCCATTAAAGGACCATACACAAACCTTAAGGTTTTTAGAAAATAGTTTGGTGTTTCTTGTCCTTTTTGGTATTACATGCACGTTTTTTGGTAGTACGCTGATACATTCAGTAACCTTCTGATAAAATAGAATCTGTGAATTACAGAATCTGTAGGAAAAGTAACACTAAAATATAAAATGCTTTGTGTTCCTGTACAGTTTATATGTACAACAGGTACAGTATTAATTAAATATCTATCACTGCATATTGACTCAGGAGGAAAAAAAGCCAGTTCTTTCAGAAACTAATGGCCATTAGGATAAAAAAGTATCCTGTAGAAATAGTGCATGACTGTTTCTTTCTCTAAAGTTTTTCAGCATATACGCCTGAGGGGTTCCTTGCATGGATCTCCTTGCACAACTGAGTTCCAATTTCATTATCCGTACTGATAATTAGATGAATCACCTATCTATAAACTCTATCTATATGTTATAGGTTAACAATAGTGTTAATAGAAACGGCAAACTTTTTTTTTATTTTTTGAAAAAGCTTTTTGCTGTTTGCAAAAAAATTGTTTAGAGGCACTGGTGTGTGTGTAGGTAAAAACAAACATTGTAGTAGAATTAACAAATATTTATTTGTATTCCAGTAATGCATAAAAGTCCCAGTTATGCATCAGAGCCCCATTGTGCTGGATGCAGCATATACACAGTGGAAAATATGGCCCTCTGACACAAAGAGGTTGTCGCTCCCCAACCCAAATATGCTCTCTGCTCAGAGGTGGTGGAACTAAGCATGCGGGGGATGCTGCAGCGCCCCCGGTCTTGAAGTAGTTTCCGTCACATACAGGGTTCACAGTTTGGTTCAATGGTTTTCAGCACCCCCACTATACAAATTGTTCCAGCACCGCTGTCTGTTTGTTTTTAGCACTAGATTGCCTGTATCTTCCCTCCCCGCAATATTAGACAAAACCAGGTTATTTACCTGTGGTCACTCCTTTATTAATTCCATAGCTCCTCATAAAACATAGCACAGCAGAAGGAACCACTCTAGCTCTCAGAAACCACTGAACTCTCTACTGCTACTTTTGGAACCAGTTCAACAGGTTAAATAAAAACATATTTAAAAATATTCTCCAGAATACTTTAAAAAACAGACTAGAGCTGAAAATCCTTTAAACCAAAATTAAAAGTCCAGTATAATGCTCCAGGAGCAATATCACACAATGAAAGTCATGTAACAAAAGTTATGAAGAAGCATAACCACAGGCTCTTTATCTAGTTTTGAAGCCTGCCCTGACTTACACGCTGTGCAATTTCCTTGACTCCAGCAGGATTGCACAGATATAAATGTTGGAATTTGAATCCAAGGTAACCAACTTGGCAATTGGAATACAAAGTGACTCTTCACTCTGTATCCTGATTTTGTCTGTAAACGGTGAGGTGAGGGTGTTGTGCAGCTCACTCCTGGCTCATAGTTAGGATGATCAAGTGATAGTCATAGTCACGGCCAGTTTCTTAGTAAGGTCACCAGACTGCAGCACTTCCTCTCACTCTCTGACATAACCATACTGCATGTCTTTGTGACATCGCGGTTGAACTACTTCAAATGAAATTCTGTACGGGGCTACTAAAGAAGCTTGTCAATTACCTGCGGCTAGTGCAGAATGCAGCAGGACAATTATTACGAAGGTTGGGTGGAGGGTTTTTGACCTACCCGCTGCTTTGCTCTGCACAAGCTGCTTGTTGGCGTTTTGATGGAGTTCAAGGTTTTAGTTTTAACACTTAAAGCTCTAAATAGACTGGGTCACTCACAACTATCTTGCTGAACTTCTGATCTTTAGGAATCTTTCATCTTGCCTTCTGAGATCTGAGGGTAGAAGGTTAATAGTCACGAGGGGTAGAAAGGAAGCTTAGGTTCAGCTTGCATCTTTGCTCCTGTACCTTCAGACCGGTAGAATTGCCCTCCTTTTAGATTTAAGAAGTAGCATAGGCCTGGTCTCTTAAGAGGTATAAAGTCAGGCCTCTGACTCCTTTTTACATTTTTTTTTTCATGTGAAGGCTAAAGGTTGAGGTGTAAAGGACTTAACACAGCCATAACGGCACATCTCAACATTCAGTATAGATTTATCCCATGCACTACATTGCAGTTCATTTTCATGAGACTATGACCTCCACTGATGTCACAATCAGAATGTTCATATTTCTGGTTCACCTAGTTCATAAATCTCAAAATGATCCCATATCCATGAATACTGTTGCTGATCCTCATCTCCCTTCCTATGAAGGCTAGAAGTTAATTCTTTCAAAGCAGCAATGACCTTGAGTTGTTCTAGCCACTGGCTGAATTCTGGCATCAGATTCCAAAATAAGACCGTCCATCTGCTTTAGTGCTATGGATTTATCTGAGTGACCAAATTTTTGTTCTGTTTAGAAAAACTGGCTTCTGAGATGCAAACTGACCTATTGAAAAGAGACCTGGAAGTGTGACAGCTCTTCTAAGTAGAGAACTACTTTAATAAAACAGTTTAACAGCTTGTTAAAGTATCAGGCTAACATTTTATAATCCATACAGCTAGTATTACTGCTTTTATGTGACACTGAATGGTCTAGACTAGGGCTGTTAAATGATTTTAAAAAATTATCACGATTAATTGTGTGATTAATTGCACTGTTAAACCATAATAGAATACCATTTATTTAAATATTTTTGGATGTTTTCTACATTTTCTACAATATAAGCTTTAGAGCCTACGAGTCCAATCAGTCCTATTTCTTGTTCAGCCAATTACTCAAACAGATTTGTTTACATTTGCAGAAGATAATGCTGCCTGCTTCTTGTTTACAATGTCACCTGAAAGTGAGAACAGGCATTTGCATTACGAGACTGCTATAACATGAAATATATGGCAGAATGAGGGTAAAACAGAGCAGGAGACGTACAATTCTCCCCCAAGGAGTTCAGTCACAAATTTAAGAAATACATTTTATTTTTTTAATGAGCATCATCAGCATGGAAGCATGTCCTCTGGAACGATGGCTGAAGCATGAAGAGGAATATAAATCTTTAATGCATCTGGCACATAAACATCTTGCAACGCCAGCTACAGTAGTGCGTTGTGAATGCCTGTTCTCACTTTAAGGTGATATTGTAAATAAGAAGCGGGCAGCATTACTTCCCAGTAAATGTAAACAAATTTGTTTCTCTTAGCGATTGGCTGAACAAGAAATAGGAGTGAGTGGACTTACAGGCTCTAAAGTTTTACTTTTTGTTTTTGAGTTCAGTTATGTAACAAAAAAAAAACATTTGTAAGTTGCACTTTCATGATAGATAGCATGACAGTACTTGTATGAGGTGAATTGAAATACTATTTTTTATCATTTTTACAGTGCAAATATTCAAAAATAATAAAGTGAGCACTGTACACTTTGTATTCTGTGATGTAACAGAAATTGATATATTTGAAAATGTAGAAAAACATCCAAAATATTTAATAAATTTCAATTGTTGTTCTGTTTAACAGTGTGATTAATAGGGATTATTTTTTGAGTTAATTGAGTGAGTTAAGTGTGATTAACAGCCCTAGTGTAGACGCTATAATCTCTCCATAACAAATTAAAGTTTGTAGTGCACCTTAAATATTGTCAACAATTACATACTTAAAAATATATATGGTTCAAGCAGGTTCAATTTATTAATAATTTTGAAGTTAGCCTTAATTTCATTCCCCCTTCTTAATCTGCTTTGATAACAAAAAACTCTCTCTCATACTTTTAACAGAAACAGCTCTATCTATCTATCTATCTATCTATCTATTTTTGACTCCCCATTCCTTTCTTCAGCAAGGTCTTTCCAACTTCTTCTTAAAGTAGCTAGGCTTGACTGATGTGAGCTTACATTCTTGCATTTGTCTTGAAACGCTGTAGCTGGTTGTCTGTTGGACCAATAGGCTTGATCCAGTTCTTGCTGAGAACCATGGCAGAGAGATTCAAAAGGCTTTAGCACTGATTGAGAACAATTGGGAGCTGCCAAGCACTTCAAAAAACTTAACCCTGAAATTCTTGCCAGATTCAAGTTGTTTAGTGCATAGATACACTTTAAATCAGCTTCCAAGCTTTCCAATAATTGACCCAAACTCTACTTTTTTAATAATGGAGATATCCCATCTCCTAGAACTGGAAGGGACCTTGAAAGGTCATTGAGTCCAGCCCCCTGCCTTCACTAGCAGGACCAAGTACTGATTTTGCCCCAGATTCCCAAGTGGCCCCCTCAAGGATTGAACTCACAACCCTGGGTTTAGCAGGCCAATGCTCAAACCACTGAGCTATCCCTCCCCCCCATTTTATTGGCATCAACCTTTCTTTGATATTTTTACAGATCTGTTACACTATTCCGTGTTTATATTTGTGAAGCTATAGTCTTAAAATGTGTGGCGTGAGCCTACAGCAGCTCTACCACCTGAATGAATGTGGGGAATAAGCTATTCTTGGCCATGGCCAGAGACTATACAGGGGCTTATGTAACTTGATTCTGAGCTGACTTATTGCCACAGGTCAACTAACCCTTTGAGCATCATCACTGTTAGGGTAACAACACTTGTATTCCCCCTCTGTGGTCCAGCAAGGGCACCCACTCTAGACTTCCAGCTCCCTCAACTCTCACTTCCATTTGTCTCACTCCTTCCTGAACAATGTTTTTCCATTCTGCACAGTTTCCTGCCCACCCTGTGATATCTCCAGCAAGACAGATTGCCTAAGTACACCTGCATCTCTGCTTTCCTTTCTCTTTAAAGGGTATGAATGAGGTAGTTGCTCACAGTTTTAAGTTTCAACACAGGTTTTTTTTTTCCTAATCAAGCATATTTATTCTAAAGCTGAAAGAATTATACAAAACATCTACATATATGCTAATAAGCTTAGCAGAGATCTCACACACTCCCATCTCCACAAGGGCTCTGGTTGATATCAGTCCTCCCAACACTTTCCTAAGGATTGTGGCCCTCCTCTTGGAGAGAAACTGCTGTCAGTTTGCTGAATAAGAAAGAGGGTCTAAGTCAGCTGAAACACAGGCTATTTATCCAAGACTTTTTTTTTCTTTTTCTGTTTTCTGGAGAATCCAATTTGAACTAGTCTCTGCAAGCCTTCTCAGGAGGTGGTACCTCTCTAGAGGTGTTTCAACCTGAGTGAATCTGCCTAATCACCCTACCTCCCCATTGTTCTTTGGTACATGGAAAGGCTATGGTTACTCTCCCCCATGGAATTGCATACAATCCCTGACCCACAATGATGCATATGCTTAATACAGTAACTCTTCCAAAGATATTGCAGGAAATTGTCATATCTCTCACAACATCTGAAATATGGTCACACTGAGGTTCCACAGAACCTCTTATAAACTTGCCACTCCCAGGGTTGTCTATTCACCATCACATGGAGACAAACTAAATGGGCCCTCTAACCCTCAAAAAATCACAGGGACTTCGTTGCGAGTTCCTTTCTTTTTACCCCACTGGAGCGACATGGAGGTTAGGCCCCCTTTCCATTGCAAGAGGGGCAGTATCTTTATCACAACAGGGTCCCTTTTCCTCTCCCTGACTACTCTGATTTGAAGCTATCTACCATGTGAACCATTGTCTCCCTTGGGCTATTGGTAAATGTATCTCCTTGGGATATCTAGGGAGAACTTTGTGTGTTTCCATATATGACATACCCAAAGACCTAACTGGCATGTATTGCAGGGCAGCAATGACTTAAATAACACCATCTATGGGGAAAGAGTTGAGATTCAAAGATTTTTCCCACAGGGCATAGAAGTAATGTAAACACATTTTTGGCCTTCTGTTCTCCACAAGCAATGCTGCATCTCCTGGTTGCAGAGTATTTGTAGGTTCCCCACTGCTCTTGTTTACCAAAATGACCGGCTGCAGAATTAGTTGGCACATCATACAGCTAGTTCATATTGTCTCCTATGCTGTATATACTTTTGTAACTATCTTGTAAGGTATATGAAAAGACTTTTGCTTACATAGATATCTTGTAGCATCTCTAAGAAACTATTCCAATCAGACACACAGGCAAGGAACAAACTTTACAGGTGATTATGAACAATTTCTAAAAAGAACTGTGCCACAACAAAGAGGACATTTTCTTCCAAGATCTAACAGTCTCCATATTCAGTTACAGATAATCTTAAGTGTTGTTTTTAATAGAGGTACCTGGTGTCTCATGGTATTACAACAATATAAAAGGAAAATATCCTTTTAAGGTTTCCCTAACAATATTAAAGTAAGTAGTTTTTTCTTGGGTCAATCTCCCTGTTTTGGCACAATTATTATGCAAATAGTATCTAATTCAGAGGGCAAGAAGTGTGGAACTTTGAGATCATATTCTGCCTGAATCTGAACTGTTCATATCTGATCTATATTATCAGCTTGTGTGTGGTTTAAATAATAAGGCTTCTACAATATCTTTATTAGCTAAGAGGTATTACTACTAACCATTTGTTTAAAGTTATTGCAAATCATTTAAACATTTTACTGTGGGGAAGGGGGGAAATAATCCTCATTTCCTCTCCCTTCCTTCACCCCATTTTAGTATAAACTTTTTATTAACAAATTATAACCCAAACTCTCTTTTTTTGCTCAGTGTAAAATTCCATTTTAGACGATCACGGCATGAGGGTTATTTATATATATAATAATGTTGGATAATAAACAGGCATACATGATTTCTTCTTTCTTTATGCAAATGTATATTTTATTGGTATGAACACAAAATTTCAGTGGTTTTAAAATCAAATTTATTTCTGCTGATTTGAGGATGTAAATGAAATTTTACATGAGAGGAAAAAATAGTATTCTCTAGAGTGTGGTAATAAGATTTGTCTGAGTTTTCACCAAACATAGAATATGGTAGAAAAGAAGAAAAAAAATCCATCTGATTTTTTCAGTGTATAAGCAGTACAAAACAAACAGTTGGCATACAAATTCTCATTTTGTTATTGTCTAATGCACATCTATGAACTCAAACTCATAGTGGGAGGTGACGAAACTATTCTGAATAATATTGGTTACATACTTGGTGTCTTTTTGGCAAGCAAATA
Source organism: Trachemys scripta elegans (assembly GCF_013100865.1). Taxonomy (NCBI): domain Eukaryota; kingdom Metazoa; phylum Chordata; order Testudines; family Emydidae; genus Trachemys; species Trachemys scripta. The sequence goes on from NC_048305.1 coordinate 58,749,368, forward strand.
GTATGTAAACAGATCCTAATTTTCAAATGCACTTGTTACTCATGAGAATTCACTGAACAGTTTGAAAGAGTTTTCAGGCTATGGTTTGATTAACTGTTCACTCAGCTATTTCTGTTGTATGGGTAGTTGGTTACCTACATCTCATGGTACTGTTTCTGCTTCCTGATTGGCTGACTAAACCTATGTGAACAAAACAAGAGTGAATAACAAATTACAGATCTCTTCCAGTTTTGTTAAAAAGAATTATTTGAGGTCTGGGAAACATTCCTTTATAATGAGAGACTTAAGCACTTCAAATCACCTCTTGGATTTTTTTTTTATCACTCTACAAGCACCTACATGGATAATGAGATTTTTTTGGAAGGAGGTGGTTCTTTAATCTATCATGCTCTGCTTTTAAAGGGTAGTGAGAATTCAGAAATTCGGCAGGGGAAAAATACTGAGTGAAGACAACACAGGTCAGAAGAGAACAGGTCTGGAGAATATTTGTTATGCAGGATGTCAGACTAGACTTGTTATGCAGGATGTCAGACTAGTAATAGTCCTTTCTGGCCTAAAAAAAATCTATGAAGGCATTTTGGAAACAAGATTTCTTGGGAATTGAAGTTTCTTTTGTAACAATACCACTGTGACTTAGTTATCTTTGCTGCCCCACACCCCATTTCTGCACTAAGTGTATCTTGATGGGGAAAGAGAATGTGATCCTTGTTTTCAGTTTATTTTTTCTGCTTGTAGTATATGTTGTCTTGACAACTTCTGTTGGAAAGAATTTGGTTTATGTATTAACCAAGACCAAACAAACTCTGTTAAAGAAAACATTGGTATCAAGTGTTGGTACTGTGTTAAACACAGGGACAAAATTTACAAATCCTGTAATTATCCATATTAAACAAATTTTAATAGATAAGATATAGATCCAAACTAGCTTTGAACTTGGTTGTCTTCTCAATGGCATATAGAAGAACATACTATGTTCACCTTTGTTCCTAGCTTTACATCCTATTGCATAGCATTAGTACATGAAATTTCTCTCAACATTATGTCAGTGTTGTGAAGTTTAATTTGAGACATCTTTGATTATATTTGGCTATAAAATGACAAAAAATAAACAATGTTGTATGAAGCACACTGTACACAATGTTGATGAAAATTCAATTTAGCTTTGCTCTGACTGGCCTATCATGTTGAAAAATCAGTCCAATAAAGACATGGCACAATAAATTTCCACAAAACAATTAATGTATTTTCTTACTTTTTCACTGAAGCCCAAGAATGCATGCCCTAAGATCATCTTCAGCAGAACTATAGACCGAAAGAGAGCAGTTCAAGTAACCACAGAATAGGAGCACAGCATACCATGTGTCATGGACTACATTACTGCAAGTATAAGATGACTAAAAGCTATTGCAAAATGCATGTGATTATGGACACAAATGCATAATACTGCTTCAATTGTAATGTATAGACATATGCTATGTATTGTAAGGTGTATTCACACAAATAACGGAATTAAGTTTGAATGTGCAATCTTAACTTTTGGCATTTCTTCACTTTAACATGTTTAACGATGTTTAAATTCCCACCATTGTAGTTTGCTCTAGATACAGATAAATAAAGTGTACAACTGTCTATCAGATGTAATGGCAGGGACAGGCTGCATTTAAAGAACTACTTCTACATCCCAGACTAGTCTAGACCAAAAGTAAATACATTGTTTTAAAACCTAAATATTCAAAGCTACAGGAAATTATCATTTTGCAAACAAATAATTCAAGGTTAGATTGTTCAGCCTTGAGAGTCAAGACTTCAAAATTATTAAAACGATATTAAAGTCCCTTTAATTCTGACATACGGCTTCCAAGGCAGGAAAGGGGCATATCACCAATATCTACTAAAGATCTTCAAATTTTTAAACATGAAGTATTCTTTAGATATTTTACTTTTCAAACAAACTAGTGACTTTTGAAAGTAATGTAGCAGGTATTTTATTTTAAAATCCTATAGAGGCTCTTTTGATTATATTAAGACAAGAACTAAACAAAAGTTTTAAAAAAACTAACAAACTAGAATTATGATGAAAACAAAACTTTTTAGGGAAAGAAAGAGCTAAAATATTATGTCAGAAAACCTATACTAAGAGAAATTCTATCTTGGGGAATCTGTTCAATAGCTTAAGATTTAAATTCCTCTGCACCTTTTGCTATTTTGTTTTTGATAACTAATTGTCAGTTTAATATCAAATTGGGAAGAATTATTTTCCTCACAGAACCAACTCCTGTTTAAGGAAAGATTACTTGTGCAAACATTTTGGGGTGAAGGGTAAGATGAATTAGTCATTCTGACAGGAAGGTATGAATTACTCAGAATAAACAAAATAAAAATATTAATGTGGGACACATCACACTGATGTCCAGACTATGCATAATCCCAGAAATCATACGCAAATTTAGAACATTCTGTTAGCTGTTCAGCTTTCATCTTTTTTTGAAATGCTAAAAGCTCTTCTATTTTTTGCAGGCAGAGAAATTGCTGAAACTAGCACTACTTTTAAGATAAGCTCAATAAATTGGTGCTATCAATGCAATATTTTCATGTAAGCACATACAATAGTTATTCTTTTTTGTTCCTAAAATTCAATTAGAATGTAATCAGACTTAATTTTGCAAAGAAAGCGACTATTTCTGATTGGATTTTTGCTCTGAGTGATTCAGTTGGCATTCGCAAATATATTTATTTGCTAAGGTTGAGTAACACGAACTGGAAATTAGTATATAATGGCATATTGCTCTTGAAAGACAACACAATGAAGTAAAAATAAAAAACTAACAAGATCTACTACCGGAAACTTGATGAAGTTAAATGAGGAAGAAAGAAATCATGCAGTCCTAAAGCTTATGGAAGATATTAAGTGGGGAATGTGTTGTGTATAACATAAATAACAATCATATGAAAGATCTGAGATCGAAATACAGTGTCTAAAATTCCATCATTGATGTGTTACATATGCCCCATTTCTACACTAATGACAACAGTCTAAATCCTGATTGCCTTGCTCAAGTGATGGTTAGTCATTGTATTCGGTGGGACTATTGTTCATCTGATGCATGTAATCAAATATGTGGAAAATATTTTAAGTTAAGCATTAAAGATCACTTCTGGATCCTTTAGGTTCCTATTCTTGAAACTGTTTCTCTTGGTATATAAAAGGAGGCTCCTAAACCTATAGCTAGGCACCAAGATAAGTGTTCATATCATTAAAAGTTCGGATGACCTATCCCCTGACCTTATTGGGTGTTGCTAGGTACTCAGCATATTTTTTCAAATAAGGCTCCTTAGTGCTTGTCTACATGCTTGTGGGTGGTAAGCTGGGGTATACATTTACTCTGTACTTGCCTGCCTTGCATTAAGTCCACCTTTTCACGTTCTGTATGTGTATCTATATCTCCTTACTATATGTTCCATTCTATGAATCTGAAGAAGTGGCCTGTAGCCCACGAAAGCTTATGCTCAAATAAATTTGTTACACTCTAAGGTGCCACAAATACTCCTGTTGCCACACGCTAAAATTTCCATTGCACACCTAAATCTACCTCCTTTTGATAAGCCCTTACTCTGGTGCCTAAAATCATGTTCCTCCTCTTGGAAACCTTTGCCACTGACCTCCCATTAACTACAATGGAACCATCTTGTGGCTTCGTTATGCTCAGCATGAGTAAGGTGCGCAGAAATGGTCCCTAAATTAGCCTTCTGATGTCCACTAAATTTGTGAGTTACAATCTTAGGGACCCAATTTGTTGGAAATATAGGAAACTCTTGATGTTCCTCATGAATAAAAATTGTCTGTCTACACCTGGATAGGATGGGAGATGGTTTTTGGTCAATTTCTTCAAAAGTTTTCAGATTTTCATCCGTCATTTTTAATCAAAACTTTCTAAGCAAAATGTTGACCATCTCTAGTATTACTATTGCTGCTTTCTCCATAGGCTGTGTTTGGAGACAGCATCTTTAACCTATGCTGGGGGCTCCACCAATACAGTGAATGTGAATGTGGGTATAAATCTAGAACCAAGCACTTATTGATGAAAATACTAAATTTAAGATTTTGGAGCCCAGTCCTCAGCTGTTGTGAACTAGCATAGCTCAAGATAGCTTAGGATTTGGCCCTTTCATTTTGTAGAGGGTTAAATTGGATATGGGCTATAACTGTATTTGACTAATACCACTTGAAGTGGTGGCTGATTTTTCTAATGTGAGTGTGGGTTTTTAAACTCCTACTAATTGTATATTATATCTTTATTGTATATTGCTGTTTAATGAATTCAGTTTTAGCAGGGAGTTTATCATTAGGTTTCTCAAATGTGTTGATACAATCAAGTCCACGGAGACACTTTTCCTGCAGCAATATAATTTTAGTTTCTTTAAGAACTATGCGGCGTTGTTGCTTCTGAGTCATCTTGCTAATAAATCAGTTTATATATTTGAAGGTAAACATTATGTACAACTTCTGTCCATAAACATGATATTTTTCAATTTTCAGTAAAATTGTCTAGATTCTCTCTACTTATCATATAAAGTAATAAGAATGACATACAAAGTATATATCACAAGAATAGAAATAGCAGATAACTGAACACAGTATCTAATGGGGGGGCCGGGAAGAAAAAATAAAACGTAACTTTCTACATGCTTTCCATTTCTGCTTGTAAAATCACCAGCTTTTATTTTAATGGTTCATTGGATACTGTGTGACACCACCACGTAATTTTATTTAATTGAATAATATTTTAGAGGTGTACTACTAATTTTCATTGGTATAATAATTATATTCTACCTGGGGTTAGTAAACAACTTTTTAATATCCAAGCAATTTTTTCTTGCCGAAGAAATGTTAAAATATTTCATAATTGCTATGGGGAAAAGAACAGGTGAATGAGAGCCAAAACGTAAGGCCAGGGTGTACAGGAGCCCTGCCTTCAGAGGCCACCTAGAAGAGACATAACTCACACTGACTCACTGTGATGCTTTGTCCCTTTCTAGTGGTGACAGGGCCACACAAGGTATGTCTACACAGTATTTTGGAGTGAGTGACTTGAATTCATCTATTGGCTTGCACCAGTTGTGAGGTAAACATGAAATCAGTTCGGTAAGCTGTGGTGCCAATTTAGAAAAAGGATACTAAAGAACATAAGAACGGCCGTACTGGGTCAGACCCAAGGTCCATCCAGCCCAGTATCCTGCCTACTGACAGTGGCTAATGCCAGGTGCCCCAGAGGGAGTGAACTTAACAGGTAATATCAAGTGATCTCTCTCCTGCCATCCATCTCCACCCTCTGACAAACGGAGGTTAGGGACACTATTCCTTACCCATCTTGGCTAATAGCCATTAATGGACTTAACCTCCATGAATTGATCTAGTTCTCTTTTAAACCCTGTTATAGTCCTAGCCCTAGCCTTCACAACCTCCTCAGGCAAGGAGTTCCACAGGTTGACTGTGTGCTGTGTGAAGAAGAATTTCCTTTTATTTGTTTTAAACCGCTGCCCATTAATTTCATTTGGTGACTCCTAATTCTTATATTATGGGAACAAGTAAATAACTTTTCCTTATTCACTTTCTCCACACCACTCATGATTTTATATACCTCTATCATATCCTTCCTTAGTCTCCTCTTTTCCAGGCTGAAAAATCCTAGCCTCTTTAATCTCTCCTCATGTGGGACCTGTTCCAAACCCCTAATCATTTTAGTTGCCCTCCTTTGAACCTTTTCTAATGCCAGTATATCTTTTTTGAGATGATGAGACCACATCTGTACACAGTATTCAAGATGTGGGCGTACCATAGATTTATATAAGGGCAATAAGATATTCTCTATCTTATTCTCTCTTCATTTTTTAATGATTCCTAACATCCTGTTTGCTTTTTTGATTGCTGCTGTACACTGCATAGACATCTTCAGAGAACTATCCACGATGACTCCAAGATCTTTCTTGATTTGTTGTAGCTAAATTAGCCCCCATCATATTGTATGTATAGTTGGGGTTATTTTTCCCAATGTGCATCACTTTACATTTATCCACATTACATTTCATTTGCCATTTTGTTGCCCAATCACTTAGTTTTTGAGATCTTTTTGAAGTTCTTCATAGTTTGCTTTGGTCTTAACTATCTTGAGCAAACTTTGCCACCTCACTGTTTACCCCTTTCTCCAGATCATTTATGAATAAGTTGAATAGGATTGGTCCTAGGACTGACCCTTGGAGAACACCACTAGTTACTCCTCTCCATTCTGAACATTTACCATTTATTCATACCCTTTGTTCCCTGTCTTTTAACCAGTTCTCAATCCATTTATGTAAGAGCCTTTGGTGAGGGACCTTGTCAAAGGCTTTCTGGAAATCAAAGTACACTATGTACACTGGATCCCTCTTGTCCACATGTTTGTTGACCCCTTCAAAGAACTCTAATAGATTAGTAAGACATGATTTCCCTTTACAGAAACCATGTTGACTTTTGCCCAACAATTTATGTTCTTCTATGTGTCTGACAATTTTATTTTTTACGATTGTTTCAACTAATTTGCCCGGCACTGACGTTAGACTTACCGGTCTGTGATTGCCGAGCTCACCTCTAGAGCCCTTTTTAAATATTGGCATTAAATTAGCTATTTTCCAGTCATTGGGTACAGAAGCTGATTTAAAGGACAGGTTACAAACCATAATTAATAGTTCCATAGCTAATAGGGTAGATTTAGGGTGGAGAGAGAGATACCATGTTGTCACTGTCCTCCTGAAGCATTCAAAAAGTCATGAGTCAAGTCCAAATTGTGAGATTGGTTTTAAAATCATTAGACTTAACAAAAAATGGGTCTCACTTTCTTTGCCTTTGAGTTTGAGGCATTGCTGTTCACTCAAGTCATGATTTCAAGTTTTTTCTCCGTGAACATGAGTGCAAGAAACTCCATTTAAAAAAAAAAAGTAATGCTGAGATTTCCAACTAAACTCCAGGAGCTTGGGCTACAATACAAATTTTGGGGGGAGGTGTTTTATTTTATGAACTGTCAGTGTCTCTGATGGTACGGTCACCTCTGGGCCAGAAGTCTTATGTATCAGTACCACACAGGACCTGGGCTTAAACCTGGTGCAAATAAGGTAGCACAGTGTTGTGGAAATTACATGAAGAGCTTGATCCAACTCCCACGGAAGTTAGTGGGGGGGGCGGGGGGAAACTCATTGGCTTCTGATCAGGCTAACTGGGGCTGCCTCTTTAAGGTGACTGGGTTTTCCTAGCTATCTTTGCAGAAGAAAGTTAAAAATCCAATGATACATCTCAAAAAGACCATGGGATAAGTAGGCATTTTTACCCAACATCTCCCTGGTCAATACAACAGCTTTCAACTATATGTGAGGTTTTGTTCATCACTTACTGGCTGTTGAGCTTACTAAACATCCACAACATTGTCTCTAGTGCACTGATTTTAAGTGCTGTTGAATTCCATAGGCCCACTGTAACAATACTGTGGATCTTTAGTCAATGTCACCATTACTCAGCGTCACGTAGTATATATTATCAAAACTTTAAGAGCAGTAATAACTTGTTCTGTCATTAAAAAAAAAAAAAAAAACAGGGGTGACCTAGGTATTTTTAAAAACAATACACTTCATATACATATATCCCAACTGCCATACATGTCATCTTTCACATAGGAGCTTTGTACTGACCACTTAATTTGGAAAAGATACAGGACTTCTACTCCTGTGTTATCCTTGACGTTTTTTCAGTTGGCTTCTGTTTCCCATCCTGCTCCCTTTTTCATCTTATTTTCAACATTCTCTGAATCTATACCTTTCCACTGTCTTTCCTCTTAAACTTTAATATCTATTGCTACAGATATATATAGTCTATAGTTGCATAGACTGTTCCTGGGCCATCTTCTTGCTCTCATGAGAACTGATCTGGCACCTGAGAAACCATATATACAGGAAAATGCCCTTTCTGAAGTTCAGAGCAAATTCTCAGAGCCTGATCCTCAACTGATATTACAACAGTGTAGTTTCGCTGCACTGAAGCTAAACCAATTTACATCAACAGAGAATCTAGCTTCTAGGTAGGAGATGTAGCCCAAGCTTCCTCCTACTGCACTTGGACTCATGAAAGTTGTATCTCTCGAGGCTGATACTTTTTAATACCTTCCCCATACCCCAGAGGTGCTGAACACCCACATCTTCTACTGAGATCAGTTGGAGTTATGGGTGCTCGGTAGCACTGAAATTCAAAACCCTGTATTTGAATCTGAAACAGTTATTACCTTTTATAATATCACCTCTTGTAATACTTATACTTTTCCTTTACTGTATTCCTCAAATCCATTGATTCCACCTGCCTCATAGGACTCACATTTCTTCCTTGTTCACAATTTTTAATTATACCATTATTAATCTGGAAGAATTTATTGAATCTTTACAGGACTGTCAATGTACTGTAACAGAATTCTCATTGCCATTTAGTACCAATTCCCATTGCCTTTATGAAATATGTCTGAGGCGCACTGTGACTGATTTCATCTCATAGTGCTGGTTTTATAGTTTGACGGGCTAGTTAAATAAATATAGAAAAATAAAGAAAATGCATATTTAGGTTTGATGAGGAGGTGTCAATACCAAGAGAGGGAAAATTGCTTTTGTAGTGAGCCAGCCACTCCCAGTCCCTATTCAAGCCCAAATTAATAGTGTTAAGTTTGCAAATGAATTGTAGCTCTGCTATTTGAATTTTTTTGTTGAAGGATGGCTATTTTTAAATCTGTTGTGGAATGTCCAGGGAAATTGAAGTGTTCTCCTATTGGCTTTTGTATGTTACCATTCCTGATGTCTGATTTGTGTCCATTTATTCTTTTACATAGAGACTGTCCAATTTGGCCAATGTACATGGCAGAGGGGCATTGCTGGCACGTGATGAAATATATCACATTAGTAGATGTTCAGGTGAATAAGCCTCTGATGTGGTGTGGGTCTTCTGGAGGTGTCACTAGAGTAGATATGGCAACAGGGTTTGTTACAGGGATAGGTTTCTGGGTTAGTGTTTCAGTGATGTGGTGTGTAGTTTCTGGTGAGAATTTTCTTGAGGTTGGGGGACTGTCTCTCAAGGTCTGTGAGAGTGAGAGATCATTTTCCAGGATAGGTTGTAGATCATAGATAATGTGCTGGAGAGGTTTTAGTTGGGGGCTGTATGTGATAGCCAGTGGTTTTCTGTTGTTTTCCTTGTTGGGCCTGTCCTGTAGTAGGTGACTTCTGGGTACCCATCTCACTCTGTCAATCTTTCCTCACTTCCCCTAGTGGGTATTCTAGTTTTAAGAATGCTTGATAAAGATCTTGTAAGTGTTTGTCTCTGTCTGAGAGATTGGAGCAAATGCAGTTGTATCTTAGGCTAGGTCTACAATACGGGGGGGAGGGGGTCGACCTAAGACACGCAACTTCAGCTACGTGAATAGCATAGCTGAAGTTGCGTATTTTAGGTGGACTTACCTGGCTGTGAGGACGGCGGCGAGTCGACCGCGGCTGCGCCGCCATCGACTCCGCTTCTGCCTCTTGCCAGGTGGATTTCCGGAGTCGATGGCAGAGCCATTGGGGATCGATTTTATCGTGTCTTCACTAGACGCAATAAGTCGATCCCCAAAAGATCGATTGCTACCTGCCGATCTGGCGGGTAGTGAAGACAGGCTGTAGACAATGGATCGTGTGATGTATCCTGGATGGAAGCTGCAGGCATGAAGGTAAGTATTTGCTCTTGTATACCTTCCAAAGAAGTGTTAATGAATTTCGTGTATTTTATTTATATTTTTTTAATCTTTTTTCCCTCTAATAGTCTTTAGTTATTATAATTTTCACTTTGATTTCTCTTATGACAATCCAATTGTCTTATTCTCTTTGAACGTTTTACTTCCTTCTAACAGCTGGTTTCTTCCCTCACACTGTGAACTTTAAGAATCTTCTCTCTGCTTCAGCTTTTTTCCAACCTCTTCCCCCCCACACACACACTTCTCTTGATGCCCACACCTGTCCTTTCAGCCTTCAGAGTTTTTGTTTGTTTTTCCTTGACATTTCCATAAAACAAGTTTTTGAGATAAATCTGTTTAACTTTTCTATTGCAGGTACTCTTATTCTTGCCTGCAATTCTCACTTGCCTGTAATTGAAAGTAATTTTCAGTCCCTCTGTGCATTGGGAATTAATGGATATTGGCCCTGCTCTTCTTCAGTTGACATTAACAGATATTACCCTTTAACTCAATTGGAGAGGGATTGTGGGCCTTCGTTTTCTTCATTAAAAATATGTTATGCTTAATGATTTCACTTACACTCTTACTCTGCTTAATCTACACTTGTCACAATACCCTTGCAGAGTTAGACTGCTGTATCATGATGACTTCTGTGGGACTCCATGAGGGTGCAGATTTCCACCAAGTGGCCCTTATTGCATCTTTTGGGGGGAGAGCTAATTTCAGTCGTATTAGAAGTGGCTATTCCAGTAACCTGCTTGTATGATGGTTAACAGCGATGTCAAAGATACGGTTAATTTTTGATCACTCTGTCCAAGGCACATGGTTTCAATCATTCAATGTGTGCCTTGAGTAGTGATGAACTCTAATATTTTTTTTAATATATCATTAATTTTCTAGGCACATGTCAAATATTGGCTATAATTCTCTGTTCTTCGTTCACAAGATTGACTTTTATAAGCACAATGACCTTTTGTGTGTGTGAGTACATGTTATAATTAAAGTAGTTCATGTTATAACTGCTTGATTCCCTATAGCAAATAAATATTAACAGAAAAGGAACTTTTTTGTTTTTTTTCTGAAAAGAAACCTTGTTTGCATTGTTTCATAAGACTCAGTCTTATGAAATGTGTATTAAAACAATGAATAATCTGTTACTTTAAATGCATTTTATTAATAATCTTTATTAAAGCAGCATCTTCGGGCCCATCAAGAATGGACCCCTAATGTGCAAGGCACTGTACAAACACAGAATAGCCTTTTAGGATTAATCTATTGTCTTTGCAGAAGCTGAAAATCTGTTGGATTTTCATAAGCATGTAGGCCTTCTTCCTGTGAAGATTTAATCACACACATAACTTTAAGCATGTGAATACTCCCATTCATATCTCTCAGCCTTTGTTGGCCTAAATGAAGAATGCAAGATGTCAGACGCAAAATGAGAGAAAAGTATAAAATATTTATGCAGAAAATTTAGTGCTGTGAGATTCCATTCGTCAGTATAAATAACATTGTATCACCTGAGAGAGATGCATTTCTCACCCCACACACTCAAAAATCATGACCCCAAAGATCAGGAGACTCCAAAACATAAATTGAGTTTGTTTTTTGTAAATTATCCGAGGGCACATGAGAAAATAAACACAGTTAAAATACTGAAGACATTTCATAAACTGTTGCAGTATACCAGCCTGTGAAAGTAGGTTTATGGTATAGATTAAGCACTAATAGCTTATACAAAGTCTTGTGAATAGTCCAAGTGATGTAGTAATCACATCACATACAATTCTGCAACCAGAATATGCGTGGTTACTTTCTGGTTCAGGTCACGCTACCGTGAGCCTTTTACATATGACACACAATGTTTGTGAAACAGTACTTAAATACTTGTAAAATATTCAGAAATATAGATTTGTGCCTATTTTTAAATAGCTCCAGCACAAAGATCTGTGATAAATAAGGCAGAAAAATAAAAATATTTTGATTTAAAAGGTCACAAATTTACCTTTGTCTCTAAAGGTATTTCTATACTGCAGCGGGGAGTGTGCCTCCCAGCCTGGGAAGGTAGACTCTCACTAGCGTTACTCAAGCCACTATGCTAAAAATAGCAGTATGGATATTACATCATAGGTGGTGGGTTAGGGTTATATCTATACTACAGTGACCATCTACACTTGGATCCAGAGATGCAGTTTGCAGCTCATGTAGACATACATATGCAAGCTCTCATGAAGCTAGCACACAAAATTGTGGTAATGAAGGCAACAGTGAGTGGTGGCATGGGCTAGCCACCCTGAGTGTGTACCCTTGGGATCCAGGTGAGTTGCACTCTGGGCGCTTAACCCATGCCACTGTCCCGATATTGAGGTTACACTACTATTTTTAGTAATGAGAGCTAGCATGAGTATGTCGTCTTAAGTTTGAAATCACACCCTCAGCTCCAAGCACAGACATAGCCTACAAGTGCATGTGTGACTGTAGCATGGGTATGTCCATCCATGCTACCTTTTATCTAGTTAGCATTGGTAACAATAGCAGTGAAGACATATTAATGTGGGCTTCATCATGGGCTAACAAGCCCACTATGGAGTGTACCTTTGTACTCAAGTTGATAGGCTACACTGAAGCCCATGACATCATGTCTTCACTACAATTATGACCTGTGATGTTTAGACTAAAGCTAGCACCGGTATGTCTTCTCTGCTACAATCACATTGTCACTTAGATGTACCCTAAGGGTCTGATCCAGTTAGACATTACTCATCCTCAACTCCTCTTGATTTCAATGGGATCTGAGTACTTGGCTAATTGCAATAGGTACTTAGTATAGTATATATTTAGTCCTTGGATAACATAATCAACAAATGTATACAGTCTAACTTGGGAGGAACTAGCATTTTGGATATACAATAATAATTGTTTTATTTTAAAGGTTAACTGTTACATGAATATTGATGTAGTCATAGGTCTGTATTATGCAGGAAATCAGACTAGATGATCATAATGGACTTTCCTGGCCATAAAATCAATGAATGAATCAGCATTGACCAGCCCAAATGTTAAAAAATCACACAAGTCTGGTCCCTTGAAATAAGGGGGTTTTAAAAGTGCATTCAATCTATTTATCTTTTGTTTTTAGAGTCTTTTGGGTGCACATGGCTCACATTTTCAGGCTTTCACCAGCAACCACAAGGGCTAGACTCTTCTGTTTTGCTTTTAAATGAAAGTGGGGTATTCTCATGCAATATTGTAACTTTAGAAGCTGGGACTTTAAGAAAAACACGAACAATTGCAAGGAAAAAAATATAGAAATTGACAGCAATAATTAATGTATATTTTATTTTTTATTTTGATTACATTAATTAAAAATAGTTACTACTTTAAAAAAGCAAACCTAAATTCACAGATGGGTTGATGCATCTGAAATCCTGTTTGTCCGTGGAGCTCTCATACCATGAGCAGGGCCGGCTCTAGGCCCCAGCAAAGCGAGCAGTTGCTAGGGGCGGCAAATTTGCAGGGGCCCAAGAATCCAGCATGGGAGCTGAGAACCAACAGCGGGCCCTGGGAGCTGTAGTTCTTTGGTTATCTCCCTGCCTATAGAGCCAGCCCTGGAGCAGGGAAAGAACTACATTTCCCAGCATTCCCTCGGCCGCAATTAACAGGAAAGGGAGGGGGAAGGAGTGTGGAACTGGAACTTCACGCTGCAGCTTGCTGTGAATGGTAGGGAGAGAGCCAGGTCAAGGTTTTTTGCTGCCCTCCACCCCAGCCCTGGGCTCCCCCTGCACCCCTGTGTTGCCCCAGCCCTGGGCTCCCCCTGCACCCCTGTGTTGCCCCAGCCCTGGACTCTCCCCCACCCGCATCTCCTGCCGCCCCAGCCTTGGGCTCTTCTCCCCCCACACACACCCGCACCCCCTGCCGCCCCAGCTCTGCTCCCCCCCCACCACCACCTCCCGCCCCAGTCCTGGGCTCTACCCCAAAGAAAGAATTGGGTGGACTAAATGGACAGTGCACCTCTCTATCTGAAGCCTAGCAAGGGAGGTACATGGATCACACTTGAATTTAAAATGAAAAGTAAGGGAGGGGAGACTCTACTAGGACCTGGGCAGCTTTAAATACAGTACCAGGCACGTAGGAGGGTTTACACTTCTGAGCCATGGAAGCAGAAATTGACTTTTCTTTTCCAGATTTAGCTAATATTCAGAAAGGGAATCCAGCACCTGCCTTCCAGGAATGCTCAAGCTCAATTTGGGCAGCTGTTACTTCATTTCTCCCAAATCAAATATACTGATCCACTGTAACTTGCTGTACAAAAAGTAGAATAAGTTGAGCAAGAAATGCTTCCCAGTGGTTATTAGGACTGGAATTGCTATTTTCAACAGCCATTGCTTTTAGTTTTATTTGTTTAAATGGAAAACAGTGATATTGCATTGGCAAATTCCCTATAGAAACAAAGAATGGAACAAAAGAATAAAGCACCTCAACTTTTCTTCATTTATGTAGGACAGTCTTATAATATGCATCCAGATATCCTTCAATCACACAAGCTGAAAATTGTTCTACTTTACTGCAGTTCTGTAACCATATGGGAACCAATCCTGTCTGTGTTCTGTGCACATCCAAAATTCCTGCTGAATGACCCACCCTGGGAGCGAGCTAGTGACCCAGGGCTGGGGCTGCAGGAGGGTGCAGTTTGGGGATGGGGGGAGAGAGAGAGCGCCCTGGGCTGGGGGGGCATCCAAAATTTTTTTTGCTTGGGGCAGCAAAAAACCTAGAGCCGGCCCTGACCATAGATGGAAGATTATTTTTGGTTGTTGACTCTTCTGCTGATACTATCAACAAAGAAGCCAGTTAGTTCCAGGACAGCTGATAGTTCTGGGTAATGACAGCAGGGAATTCTAGAAGGCAGTAATACCAGATTGCCATTGTGGAGCATGCAGGATTCTGGAAAGTTAGATCTGTGGAGCAACAACAAAACACTAATCTTTCTCTTGTAAAATTACAGGCTTAAACTCTGTGTTAGAGATTCCAGTTCAGTACAGTTCCCAGGCAGTAATATCTAAGGGAATTCTAGCTAGCAAGATTCCAAACCTAAGAGATTGTGGGTCCGTCAGGAATGCATCAGAAACTAAAAGTAGCCAAAACATAAGTTAGCATAGTTGTTTGGGTTTCAGTGGTAGTTGTGTTAGTCTGTATCAGCAAAAAAAACGGAGGAGTTCTTCTGGCACCTTGGAGACTAACAAATTCCCAAATAAATTTGTTAGTCTCATAGTTGTATGGAAATTTTCTATTTGCACTAGATCGTTCAACTGCTTTGCTGGATGGGGCCAAAGTCCTCACTGTAGCATTAGCTATGACTTCCTAGTCACCGACATGACAGGCCATTAGGAGGCTTTAGTGAAGAGGTATAAAAACTATAGGCTAGCAGAGATTAAAGATTACCCTGGTGTCCTGAGTCTATGTTCATCTAACACTTAGCATCGTGCAAGATTCAGCCCACAGTGAAAAGCCCAAATGAAAGTAAGATATATCAATGGAAAAAAAGAGATTTGAAGGCTTTGCTTAACTTATTTCCATTTGCTTAAAAGACCTTTGTTTGAAGTAATTTTCCTTCTGTCAGTGCACTTGTTTTCTGGTGGAAGTGAAATTTAAATTGCCTGTAAAGGGAAGATTTTCTTTCTCTAATATTAAATTCCCCTGAGTTTGATAGACACCTGCCTCTCAAGGGCTTTTATTGTCACTTAGTGCAATTCTGCTTTACTGGGGGTGTCTGAAAGTCATGTTCAGTTTTTCCAACTTTTGTTAATCAGTTTGTGTCTCAAGAGACTGCTCCCCATATGTGCACTAAAAGTGCTAGTAGTTTTTGCAGTCATAACCATTGGGAATCATTTAAGCCATTAAAAAAAAATCAAACTGTTTGACTACTGAAATTAGAATGACAACTTATATCAAATTGGCAAAACTGATTTTAGGAGAGTTTTTAGGAGACTTCTGAGTTTGTCCATCTTCCTAAGAGTTTAATGGGTGCATGTAGGAAACAATTCCTTTTACCAAAAACTCTGTCTCTTCCTAGAACCAAACATGAAATATTTCTGGAAGTTTTAAAATATTCAATTAAATTGCCCCCATTATATTTCATTGTTAAAGTTTTCCTGTAATTCTCAGTGTCATCCAGAATTGGACATAGAAATGCTAAAGTATCACAAGAGAGGAGGGATTTTTAAAAATTAAACCTTTCCCACAAGTAATTTTGGTTTTGGCAAACTGACGTTTTTTCTGATGAAAAATTTATTGGAAAATTCCTGACAATCTCCAATTGGAATTGTTCAGTCATAATGAAGCATACTTTTGAAGCTTGAGTCTTACCCTGGTTTATTTACCTTAAGTAACCATGAAGTTACTTCTATCACACAACCATCTTAATTTACAGTTGTTGTATTTGGAATGTGGCTCTGAATGTGAATCTATATCTATTAAAGTTTAGTTTTATTTAAACAGTGGTTTTATTTAGAAAAGTGCACAGGCTTTTAACAAACGTGCATAGGACAATTCGAATAAATGCCAAGATAGCTAAGAATTTCACTAATTCACAGCTTATTAGACAGGAAGCGAAGAAAAGATTACCAAGTGCAAAAAAAAAAAAGCACCTATGGGCTCAAACTGTTTTGTGTACCCTAATTCCCTGCTTCCCCTAGCCTCTGAATGAGAAAGGAGTTCAGATAAGCAACACTAGTCTGGAGACATCATTTCCCCCCCACCCCCCGCCCCTCCAAATAGAAGTGCTAAATCAAACCACCTTCCGGAAGTAAGTGAACAGGAAATGGAGATGGACCAAAACCAAATTTATTATCCAAAATATCCTAATTTTCAGGAGTCTAGATGCAATGTGACCTGCCTCCAAACACTACAAAATCAGCCATCTAATAAGGATTTCTACAATATCTTTGTCTGTTCATCTTTAATTCCTGATCTTTCTATTTTGGCCACAGTAGCCATGTTAAAGTTACCCTCTAAAAACATGGAAATAATGTTGTTAATGTTTTGGTTTTTTTCTCCTGTTTATCACAGTTAAGTTTTGATCTTCAGCCCTCTGCCATAGACTAAATGTCTGTAACAAAGCTGTTTCATTATTGAAGATAATGAAGAGAAGCAGAATCATAAAAGAGGAAAATTAGCAATGACCACAGTTGTAATCTGGCTTTCTCCAGTCAAAGGCAAACTCCACTTTTGATTCCTTATACTTGTTTTGTGTGTATCCATTGGGAGTGCATCATCTGCCTGACTTTTTTAAAACATGGAAACCTCAGAACATAAGTCATTTGCTTGACTCAGTAAGCCAAGAAGCAAGCAGGTCAGCTGAAGGAGCTGACAAATATTTAATCAAGCAAGAAGGTACATAAAGTCATCCACCAAGTCACTTTTAGTGCCACTGAGTGAACTCAAGGCACTTGCTTAGCTTGTCCACATTCCTGGAACACATCTTTTAACTCAAAGTAGGCATTGCAGAATCTTAACTTGATCACTTTATACCACATATTTATAAATTAAGAGTTTATAATTACATGAAAATATCTCTGAACTTTTGTACAAACACAATTTGGGCCAAGTCCTGCTTCCTGTATTGAGTGACACAGCTACATTAAGGCTTCTTCTGCGATATTTCTGGCTCGACAGGGGCCAGTAGTTCCTGGAAACCTCATGAAAACATATGTTCCAAAGATGTTCAACCTGATTTTAGAGGCCTCAAAACTGGAGAGGAGAGGGTATGACCATGAAATGAGAGGGAAAGACACCAGTGGCAGCTCACCATCTTTCACAGTCCATGTAACTATTTCTGGGGCAGGATTTGAGAGAGTCCATGGGGATAGGGGAATATCTTGCATTGACAGGTTTCTGAGGTCTGCGCTGCTGTATCTTTTAGATTTCCAGGGAATGAAAAACACTAAAACACTGTGGTCATCCATCCTCTCTTCGGCCTGGTCTACACTAGGCGTTTATGTCGAAGTTAGCGCCGTTACATCGAATTAACCCTGCACCCGTCCACACCGCGAAGGTATTTAGTTCGACATAGAGGTCTCTTTAATTCGACTTCTGTACTCCTCCCCGACGAGGGGAGTAGCGCTAAATTCGACATGGCCATGTCGAATTAGGCTAGGTGTGGATGGAAATCGACGCTAATAGCTCCAGGAGCTATCCCACAGTGCACCACTCTGTTGACGCTCTGGACAGCAGTAAGAGCTCGGATGTTCTGAACTGCCACACAGGAAAAGCCCCGGGAAAATTTGAATTTGAATTCCTTTTCCTGTCTGGCCAGTTTGAATCTCATTTCCTGTCTGGACATCGTGGCGAGCTCAGCAGCACTGGCAACGATGCAGAGCTCTCCAGCACTGATGGCAGTGCAATCTCAGAATAGAAAGAGGGCCCCAGCATGGATTGATCGGGAAGTCTTGGATCTCATCGCTGTGTGGGGCGATGAGTCCGTGCTTTCCGAGCTGCGATCCAAAAGACGGAATGCAAAGATCTATGAGAAGATCTCTAAAGACATGGCAGAGAGAGGATACAGCCGGGATGTAACGCAGTGCCGCGTGAAAATCAAGGAGCTGAGGCAAGGCTACCAGAAGACCAAAGAGGCAAACGGACGCTCCGGATCCCATCCCCAGACATCCCGTTTCTACGAGGCACTGCATTCCATCCTCGGTGCGGCCGCCACCACTACCCCACCACTGACTGTGGACTCTGAGGATGGGATAGTGTCCACGGCCGGATCCTCGCACATGTTAGCGGACGGGGAAGATGAGGAAGGAGATGAGGAGGACGAGGCAGTCGACAGCGCTCACAACGCTGATTTCCCCGACAGCCAGGATCTCTTCATCACCCTTACAGAGATCCCCTACCAACCCTCCCCAGCCGTTACCCCGGACACAGAATCTGGTGAAGGATCATCCAGTAAGTGTTGTAAACATCTAAACATTTATTTGTAACAGAACATGAATATTAACAATTTAAAAAATGGGTTTCTCATGATTAGTTTGATTAACTTTACGGTTCAGTCATGGGCAGTGCAACTATTGAAAAAAAATCTAGCAATGTCCGGTTTTGCATGATTGTCCTGCCCAAGCCGCTCTACTGTTTAGTCCCTGCTACTGCAGCTACAGTAACATGCGGTCTATATGTCCGGGGATGGAGCAGAAATCCTCCTGGGACATCTCAAGGAAGCTCTCCTGCAGGTAATTTGAAATCCGCTGCATTAGGTTCTTGGGGAGAGCGGCCTTATTGGGTCCTCCGTAGTAGGACACGTTGCCGCGCCACGAGACTAGCAAGTACTCCGGAATCATTGCTTGGCACAGCATGGCGGCATACGGCCCTGGTCTTTGGAGGCTTTCCCGGAGCATTCTCTGTCTGTCGCTCTCAGAGATCCTCATGAGGGTGATGTCGCTCATGATGACCTGCTTTGAATGAGGTAGGGGAATGTTAGTGTTGGGACTGCTTTACCGTTCCTTTACAGAACTGTAACCGCTGGTTTGCAGCCACGCGGTGGAGGCGGGAGAGGGGCAGCCGAAAGGGATCGTTCCCGGGGACAGCCGCGAGGGTGTGGCACAGGAGCAGACTTCCTGCTTGCCGGATTGCTGGCAGCAGGGACCGACATTGATTTCAATGTGAAATGAGGCCATTGCTAATATTAAAGTTTTAAGCTGCCACGAATCTACGGCTTACCATGTCTGCGTGCAAGAGCAATTCCGTTGTCCTGACACGGTTCTCAAATGTGCTCTGCAAAACCCCAGACACTGAATGCGAAGGCCGAGAATTCGACCTTGTGCTGAGTGCGCATGTGATAGGTGCTGTGCATGGTCCTGTTCACAGAGAAAGACTATGTTCTTTGTTCACAACTACATTTATCTTTCTGAGGAATTCACTCCCTTTTTCCCATTCCCACAGCCCCATCTGCGACTGTCTCACAACCTAGCCTGTCATCACACTCCCAGAGGCTAGGGAGGATTAGGCATAAGAAGAAGAGGACACGGGAGGACATGTTCTCAGAGCTTATAGCCTGCTCCAGAGCCCAGGCAGCACAGCAGACCCAGTGGCGGGAGAACTTGACCCGAATGCACCAAGCCAACATGGATCGGGAGGAGAGGTGGCGTCAGGAAGACCAGCAGGCGACTCAAACCCTGCTTGGACTACTGAGGGAGCAAACGGACACGCTCCGGCGCCTTGTGGATGTTCTGCAGGAACGGAGGCAGGAGGACAGAGCCCCGCTGCAGTCCATCTCTAACCGCCCTCCCCCGCCACCAAGTCCCATACTCCCCTCACCCAAAGTGCACAGAAGGAGAGGCGGCAGAGTCCCTGCTAACTCTCACTCCACCCCTGCAGAGAGCTCGAGCAGCAGAAGGCTCTCATTCCCCAAAGTTTGACAAGTTCTTTCCTTCCCGCCTGACACAAGCCCCCGTCCAAGTTTCACTTCCCAGTTCCATGTGTAGTTGATAATAAAAAATATGTTTCTGTTAACTACTGTTTCCATCATGTTCTTTTGGAGGAGGGGGGGAAAGGGGGTTGGTAATTGGACAGGACAGTCACCTTTGGCAGGGTACATAGTCGGGGGCAGGCACAGCAGCAGGGCACATACATAGTGCAGTGATGCAGTGACTACTTACCCTGGTTAGTCTGGGAGGTTGTTTTCATGTTATGTGGTGGGGGGTGGGTTGCTCTGTGACTTTGTGGCAGGGGAGGGCAGTTAGAGATCTTAAGCGGCGGTCCTTAGGCAGGATCACAGAGCCACACAGCAGGGGATCTGTAACCGTCCTCCCCCTGCCACAAAGTCACATAGACCCCCCATACACACAGTCCCTATCAGGAGGGGTGACAGGCTCCGTTGAAACAACCATCCCACCGCAGCGGAGCCTGTCAGTCCTTGAGTTTAGAAGCTGCATTCGCGCGACTACACTACACCCGCTCCGCACCACAGTCTGCGTCCCAGTTTTAAAAAATTCCCGCGAAAACAGTATTAAAGAAAACGGTGTGCTTTAACAAAGTAGAACTATTTTTATTTTGAAACGTGTGTTGGAAGTGGGGTGAAGGGGGTATGTAACTGGATAGGATAGTCAACATGAACTGGGTAAAGAAACGGGGGCAGGTTCGGCTTCTCTGTACACAAACTTTAAAGTCACAGGTTACCCTGCTCACTCAGGAACTTTGCTTTCAAAGCCTCCCGGATGCACAGCGCTTCCCGCTGGTCTCTTCTAATCGCCCGGCTGTCTGGCTGTGAGTAATCAGCAGCCAGGCTATTTTCCTCAACCTCCCACCCCGCCATAAAGGTCTCCCCCTTGCTCTCACAGAGATTGTGGAGCACACAGCAAGCTGCTATAACAATGGGGATATTGGTTTCGCTGAGATCACAGCGAGTCAGCAAGCTTCTCCATCTCCCCTTGAGACGTCCAAAAGCACACTCCACCACCATTCTGCACCTGCTCAGCCGGTAGTTGAAGAGTTCTTTTTCAGTGTCCAGGGCACCTGTATAGGGCTTCATGAGCCAGGGCATTAGCGGGTAGGCTGGGTCCCCGAGGATGACTATAGGCATCTCCACATCCCCAACAGTTATTTTGTGGTCCGGGAAGTAAATACCTTGCTGCAGCCGTCTAAACAGACCAGAGTTCCTGAAAACACGAGCGTCATGAACCTTGCCCGGCCATCCCACGTAGATGTTGGTAAAACGTCCCCTGTGGTCCACCAGTGCTTGCAGCACCATGGAAAAGTAGCCCTTTCTGTTAATGTACTGGCTGGCCTGGTGTTCCGGTGCCAGGATAGGGATGTGAGTTCCATCTATGGCCCCACCGCAGTTTGGGAATCCCATCGCTGCGAAGCCATCTATGATCGCCTCCAAGTTTCCCAGGGTCACTACCTTTGGCAGCAGTACATCAACGATTGCCTTGGCTACTTGCATCACAACAACCCCCACGGTAGATTTGCCCACCCCAAACTGGTTCGCGACTGACCGGTAGCTGTCTGGCGTTGCAAGCTTCCAGAGGGCTATGGCCACTCGCTTCTGGACAGTCAGGGCTGCTCGCATCCGGGTGTCATTGCGCTTCAGGGCAGGGGACAGCAACTCACAAAGTTCAAGGAAAGTTCCCTTCCGCATGCGGAAGTTTCGCAGCCACTGTGATTCATCCCAGACCTGCAGCACTATGCGGTCCCACCACTCAGTGCTTGTTTCCCGTGCCCAGAATCGCCGTTTCACAGCATCAACATGACCCATTGCCACCGTGATGTCCTCGGCGCTGGGTCCCCTGCTTTCTGAGAGGTCTGTGCTACTCTCAGACTTCAGGCCATCACCGCGTTGACGTAGCCTCCTCGCCTGACTTTTCTGCATCTGCCTCAGGGCAACCTGTATGATAAGCTGCGAGGCGTTGAGAGCGGCCACAACTGCAGCGATGGTTGCAGCGGGCTCCATGCTCACAGTGCTGTGGCGTCCGCGCTGTCAATGACTGGAAAAGTGTGCGAAATGATTTCCCGCCGGCGCTTTCAGGGAGGGAGGGAGGGCGGGAGTGATGGACGGATGACGACAGTTACCCAAAAGCACCCTGGCCCCTTTTTTTTTTACCCAGAAGGCATTTGCGGCTCCACCCAGAATTCCAATGGGCGGCGGGGACTCCGGGAACTGTGGGATAGCTGCCCTCAGTGCACCGCTTCCAATGTCGACGCTTTCCCCGTTAGTGTGGACTCACAAAGTCGAATTACTGTCCTTAGTGTGGACACACACGTTCGACTTTGCAATATCGATTCCAAAAATTCGATTTAAGTAAAATCGAACTACTCTCGTAGTGTAGACAAGGCCTTCCTTACTGATAATGACCCACTAGTTCTTAGGGGAAAGTAAGGCACCCTGTCAATCCATCCAAAATCATAGATTCATAGATTCTAGGACTGGAAGGGACCTCAAGAGGTCATTGAGTCCAGTCCCCTGCCCACATGGCAGGACAAAATTGTCATGTCTCATATTAATACAGTGATTTGAAAAAAGCAAGAAATGGGACTCTGTGGGTGCAGCAATCACAATGCAGGACTGAGGCCATACTTTGTAACGCAGAAGAAGTAAACTTCCTTCAGAACAGTTTTTCCTTTGTAATCTTGAATATAGCATACATTCAAATCTGAGTCAAAATATTTTTTGACATTTCAATGCCAGTTTCGGGGTTTTTTCTCCTCTATTTTGTGATATTAAACTTACAAAATTTCCATTTTTTCCCCAATGGAAAAATGAAACACCTCTCTAAAAACCAAAACAAAAACCTGTAAAATATACATTTGTTTCATTCTTAATCTCCTATATTTCTATTTAGTGTTCAACAAATAATTCATAGTGAATAACTTATTTGAATTTCACATAATTTGCTCTTCACAAATATTTAGCGAGTAGGTTAGTCTTTTATTCATTATTCCTGTATTGTCTGAACACAATTCTTAGCCTGTATATTGTGGGTAAGATGTTAACTCTAGATATTTTGACACTGAAGATCTTTGCAATGTTGGTTGGACATGAAGTTTACATGGCACATCTGTTCACTAACTGGATGAACATAATTTTTTAGAATTAGGTTTCAAATTTATATATATATAAATATAAATTTGAAACCTAATTCTAAAAAATTATGTTCATCCAGTTAGTGAACAGATGTGCCATGTAAACTTCATGTCCAACCAACATTGCAAAGATCTTCAGTGTCAAAATATCTAGAGTTAACATATATATATTATATATATATAATTTATGAATTCAAAATTCACTTTCCATGAATATTTTCTAAAATTCACTGTTTCCACACACACAAAAAACAATCAACTTGTTTGCTGGATCATTCGCTGACAGTGACACTAAGGGGCACAAACATTATCAAAACAAACTCATTTTGTTTTCAATGCAATCACAAAAATAGTAGACATTTGCTCAGTTCTATTTATTGCAATGAGAGTTGATCAGAATATGGGAAGATTAAAACCTGAGAGAGACTTCAAGATACATCCAGTTTAAAATAATGGAATTTTTCTTATAGTCAATTTCATTCACAGAACAACTTTATTACCTGGATTCTTTATTGCAATTGTGATGCAGTAACATGCTCTGGAACATTCATTCTAATTAACTATAAATTTTCACTACATCTGAATTCACTGTAGGTAGGTTCCACTATTTTACTATTAAGAGCTGTACAGGTTGTCACAGTAAAAATCACAGACTAGGGGATACTTAGGAATGCTTCAAAACTTGGGTGCCGGCAGGGGAAAAGGCAGGAGTTGATTGAAGATGACTGGAACATTCTCTGATGTGAAGGCAAAGCAGGAGCAAAAAGAGGGATTCAAAGAGTGCATGGCATGCATGGTCTCAGTAAAAGGCAAGTGGCTAGGTTTTGATCAAATAGAGAGGGCAATACAGGTATTGGTTGATATGGGTGTAATGTGTCTTTAAGAGAGCACTATACAAGTGGCTTTTCAGAAATCAAAAGAAAGAGTGTCAGTTTTTGACCAATCAGGAAAGATTCAGATTCCAGTAGTAAGTTCTTCCCCAGATTTCTTTCCCAACAAGGGGACAGGCTCAGCATTTTCTTTTCTAGACTGTTTATAGGAAATATATTCATATAGTAAATAACTGGATTAACAGTAAAATTAGCAGCAAAGCTTATGTGGGTAGAGCAGCATTTTTAGAAGTCAAGGAAAAGAGAGCTGGGTTCATATTCCCAGTTACATTACAGTTTGTCTTGCATCCCCATTAAATACATTAAAATCCATTTAACTCGGTATTGCTGACCTCAGATGGCTTTGGCTGTTCTGCTCTAAATGTTGTGTATATTTTGCCCCTCTAGTTCTGGGTGTCAGCCAAATGGGCTGTCTATCCCCTTTCTTCCAGCTGCCCACTACAATTCAATGTAACTCCCTCTGAAATACACAGGGAGAAATTGGTGCATTATGTTGGCCTCAATTGATTTAGGCCAGGTCTGCACTACAGACATCTGCCAACATGGATATGTCTGTAGGTCTGGGTGGGAAGAGGTGTGAACACTGACTGACATAGGTGTGATGGCAGAATAGGGTGACCAGATGTCCCGATTTTATAGGGACACTCCTGATTTTTGGGTCTTTTTCTTATGTAGGCTCCTATTACCCCCCCACCCCCATCCCGATTTTTCACATTTGCTGTCTGTTCACCCTATGGCAGAAATCCCTGGTGTAGATTCAGTACCATTTGAAATAGCACAGCTTATTTCTGTCACAGGTGGCGGCTTTGCTATATTGGTTCAAAGCTCAACTTTGCTAATATAGCTGTGCCCTGTATCAGCAGAGCATTTCTAGTCTAGACATGGCCTTAAACTATGAATAGTTCTCAAGAGTCATTTGCTAAATTGTCCATCACCCATTGTTAACTTATTTCCTTACTTGTGGACTCTTAAACTCTGACTTATTAACCTATTAGTAGACTAGACATATTGCTATGGCCATTAGCCCTTTCTACGGTTTCCATTGCAGATTCTTATTCTGATAGCACTACTATTGCTTATATTTAACTAGATTCAGTACATTACGAAGCTGTAATGGAGGACCACATCTGTGTGTGTGTGTGTGTGTGTGTGTGTGTGTGTTGTGACAAAGTTCCTCCTCTATCTTGGTGGGTCCTGCGCTTATTGATGGATTTTCTTGCCTTAGAGATTCACCATGTGGGTTGGGGAACAGTC
The DNA here is from genome assembly GCF_013100865.1 of Trachemys scripta elegans. Lineage (NCBI taxonomy): Eukaryota > Metazoa > Chordata > Testudines > Emydidae > Trachemys > Trachemys scripta. The sequence goes on from NC_048305.1 coordinate 58,774,851, forward strand.
CAGAGACCTTCCCCTCTGGGAGAACCCACAGTCCAGGTCAATTGGGAGGTTTGGGGGGAACTCGGGCCTGCCCTCTACTCCGGGTTCCAGCCCAGGGCCCAGTGGAATGCAGCTGTCTATAGTGCCTCCTGTAACAGCTGCATGACAGCTACAACTCCATGGGCTACTTCCCCATAGCCTCCTCCAGACACCTTCCTTATTCTCACCACAGGACCTTCCTCCTGGTGTCTGATAATGCTTTTGCTCCTCAGTCCTCCAGCAGCATACCCTCTCACTCTCAGCAACTTGTGCCTCTTGCTCCCAGCTCCTCACACTCGCACCACAAACTGAAGTGAGCTCCTTTTTAAAACCCAGGTGCCCTGATTAGCCTGCCTTAATTGATTCTAGCAGCTTCTTCTTAATTGGCTCCAGGTGTCCTAATTAGCCTGCCTGCCTGAACTGGATCTAGCAGGTTCCTGATTACTCTAGTGCAGCCCCTGCTCTGGTCACTCAGGGAACAGAAAACTACTCATCCAGTGACCAGTATATTTGCCCTCTACCAGACTACTGTACCCCACTGGTCTGGGTCTGTCACATATCCCTCTCCCTGCTCAACGCCAAGGGGTTGGGCAGCTTGGGACTCCAGACAGTGGAAACGTGACAAGCCATCAGTGTTGCCATGATGGCTCCCTGCTCTGTGTTGCACATGGAACTGGAAAGGTTGGAGGGATAAGAACCATCTGGTCACCCTTGTGTTCTTCTCCTTGTTCCACTGCATCCATTGAAGAGGGGCATGGTCAGTCACGAGGACAAATCTGCGCCCGAGCAGGTAGTAGCACAATGTTTCCATGGCCCATTTTACAGCGAGGCACTCTCTCTTCACCACTGCATATTTTTGTTCCTTTGGAAGGAGTTTCCGATTGAGGTATAGAATTGGGTGTTCCTCCTCCCTGACCATCTGTGATAGAATGCCCCCCAACCCTACTTCCGATGCATCCGTCTGCAGGATAAACTCCTTGGTGAAATCAGGGGCTATCAGCACGGGGTTATTGCAGAGGGCAGTCCGTAGGTCTGTGAATGCTTCCTCTGCTGCATCAGACCATCTCACCAGATCAGGTCCACGGGCTTTCACTAGGTCTGTCAGGGGGCTTGCCCTTGTGGCAAAGTGGGGGATAAATCGTCGGTAATACCCCACCACACCTAGGAATGCCCGGACTTGTTTCTTGCGACTTGGTCGGGGCCAATTTTGGATGGCCTCTAACTTGTTCACTTGGGGTTTTACCAGACCTTTTCCCACAATGTAGCCAGATATTTGGCCTCCGTAAACCCTACAGCGCACTTGGCAGGGTTTGCGGTAAGGCCAGCTCTCCTGAAGGTATCGAGGACTGCCTCCACCTTCTCCAGATGCGTTTCCCAGTCTGGGGTATGAATGACCACATCGTCCAAGTAGGCAGCAGCATAACTGTTATGCGGGCATAATAGCTTGTCCATGAGGCGCTGGAAGGTAGCTGGGGCCCCATGTAGTCCAAAAGGGAGGACAGTATATTGAAAAAGACCCTCTGCTGTAGAGATCGCAGTCTTTTCCTTTGCGTCTTCTTCAAGGGGAATCTGCCAGTATCCCTTTGTCAAGTCTAGGGTAGTCAAGTACCGGGCATTACCCAGACAGTCCACTAGCTCATCTATGTGAGGTATTGGGTACGCGTCGAACTGGGATACATCGTTTAGTCGCTGGAAGTCGTTGCAAAATCTTGTGGTGCCATCAGATTTGGGCACCAGCACGATTGGGCTGGACCACTGACTGTGGGATTCTTCGATGATCCCCAACTACAGCATTTTTTTTAACTTCTGCTTTTATTTCCTCCCTTTTTGCCGCTGTCACCTGATAGGGCCTCATTGTTACTCTGGCCCCAGGGTTCATGACGATGTGGTGATATGTCTTGGTTGTTCGACCAAGTTTTGTTGAGAACACATCTTGGTTCCGGAAGATCATCTCAGACATCTCATTTTTCTGGTCTGGTGTTAAATCGGGAGACACTCTCACCTGTTTGGAAGGCTTGTTTTCCGGGGTTAGGTCTTTTTGGACTGTTGTGCATGCCAGGGTTTCAGAAGGTTAACATGATAAATCTGTTCTTGTTTTCTGCGTCCTGGCTGCCGCACCTTGTAGGTTACTTCCCCCACGGGTTCAAGCACCTCATAGGGCCCCTGCCATTGGGCCAGAAGCTTGCTTTCTGCCGTGGGTACCAACACCATAACCCGATCCTCTGGTTGGAACTGTCGCACTTTTGCCTGGCGATTGTAATGGGTTCGCCTGGGCCTCCTGTGCCTTCTCCAAATGTTCCTGTACAATAGGGGTAACCCGGGCTATCCGGTCTCGCATCTGCATTACATGCTCTATTATATTTCTCCCCTCATTGGGTTCCTCTTCCCAGATCTCTTTGGCGATATCTAGTATGTCACAGGGGTGACGCCCATATAATAACTTGAAGGGGGAAAACCCAGTTGAGGCCTGTGGTACCTCCCGGATAGCGAACATAAGGTAGGGTAGTAGGGTGTCCCAATCCTTCCCATCCCGACTTACCACCTTCCTTATCATAGCCTTGAGGGTTCGGTTAAACCTTTCTACCAACCCATCAGTCTGTGGATGGTAGACCGAAGTTCTCAGGGTATGTATATGGAGCAGCGTACAGAGGTCCTTCATTAGCTTCGACATAAATGGGGTTCCTTGGTCGGTTAATATCTCCTTCGGTAGCCCCATTCAGGCAAAGATCCCCACCAGATCTTTGGCTATAGTTTTAGAGGCCGTGTTCCGCAGGGGGATGGCTTCTGGGTAGCAAGTAGCATAGTCCAAAACAACAAGTATATATTGGTGGCCCCAAGCCGTCTTCTCCAGGGGTCTCACTAGGTCCATGGCTATTCGCTCGAAGGGGATCTCTATGATGGGAAGGGGTACTAAAGGTGCCCTCAAGTGGGGACGGGGACTGTGCAGCTGACACTCCGGGCAGGAGGCACAGTACCTCCGCACTTCTTAATGTACTCCAGGCCAGAAGAACCGTCGTAGGACTCGTGCCAGGGTCTTCACTACCCCAAATGCCCCCCAAAAAGATTTCTATGAGCAAGACTTAATACAGAATTCTGGTGTTTCTGAGGTACTTGGATCTGCTGTACCTTCTACCCCTGTACTAGTGCAACCCGGTATAAGAGATCCTTCTTCATTATGAAGTAAGGTCCTGGTCCCTGGGTTTTTCCTTCCACGGGGACCCCATCTATTTCAGTCACCTCCTTCCTAATGTTGTCATACCTTGGGTCTTCTGCCTGGTCCAGTCCAAAATTTCCTCTCCCGGAGCTAATCTGCCCAAGATCTAGGGGCCCAGTCTCTGTTGTCTCTACTGGTTCAGAAGCATTAGGGTGGGGGTCAGACTCAGGTGCTTCTCCCTCCTGCGTGGCCTCCTTTTCAGCTGCGCAGGTCCGCCTACCTACAAGAGCGACCCTCTGGCTTTGGGTCAGTATTCGGGTTCCCAAGGCCTTAGCTGCCCTTCTTTCCCTTTTTAATTTTCTGCTGTGGATGCCTCACCAATTTTAGGGTCCCCATCTTTCTCCAATCCCCCTACTGAGAGTAAGTTTCCAAACCCTGGGAAGTTTGAGCACTGGGTATGGGAGTTTAGGGACTACACCTGCTGCTACCTCAGTAGTGTTCCCTTGGATCTTGATTTTTACTGGGATGGTGGAGTAGTAACTAACTGTCCCATGGACGCATGTTATCCCCGTACGTTTAGCTTGCAGCAGCTGACTACGCTTCACGAGCTTCCCTGAGATAAGCGTGATAGCACTCCCCGAATTAACCAGTGCTGTGGTCTCTACCCCATTTAGTTTCGCTGGTCTGGTATACATATGTGGGGTTAGAGAGACCCCCACAAGGTGGGTTAGGTAGCATGGATCTGCCCAGTTCCCCAGGTTACACTTCATAGGCTCCTCAGCATTAGGACACTGTGCAGCTATGTGTCCCCACTCCCCACAGGCATAACATCTGTATGGAGCCCTAGGCGATCCCCAGTCTCTTGTTTTGGGCAGTCTAACATCACGATCCTCTTCTCCCTCAGAGCTCCGACTCTTTGTGGCCTCTAATGGGCCTTCAGCCTCTTTTTTTCCACCTAGGCCCTCCTGGTGGCCCAGTCACCCGAACTTTAGGGCTTGGTGCTGCTAGTTTAACCCAGGGTGCCTCTTCCTTAACTGGTCAGGTCAGCTCCCTCGCTGTCCTTCGCCTCTCTACCAGGGCGACAACCTCATCATAGGTGGAGGGTTCGTTCTGGCTTACCCAGGCATGAAGGTCTAGGTTGGATATTAGGTCAGGTTCCTGATTACTCTAGTGCAGCCCCTTCTCTGGTCACTCAGGGAACAGAAAACTACTCATCCAGTGACCAGTATATTTTCCCTCTACTAGACTCCCAGTACCCCACTGGTCTGGGTCTGGGTCTGGGTCTGTCACAGTGTGTACACACACGCACACACTCCACTAAATGAGTTGAAAATAATGCTATTTTTCTTTTGACTGTTTGGAACAGCTCTAGCATTTTGTGACCTGCAGTGGGATCTCATGCAGTCTCCTATGGTCCTACTACTTAAATAAGCATGCAGCCAAAGATGATTAATGCACTTTGCTTGGCTAGGTTTGACTGCAATGTTCTAGTTTCAATAATTACCTCATTAGAAAAATAAAAAGTTACTTAGGTACATAACTTTCATTCTAAAACAAACAAAACAAAATAACATTAAAATTTGCAGCAGTTTCTAAATTTAGAAACTCAGATGTGGTTAAGAAGTCCATAAATTAGCCATGTATATGGGGTTGAACACCAAAGTAAATAGACTAATGCAAATTCACTAGCATAGCGTTTTAGTGCAGACTTGTGTGGAGTGGTCACAAATGTATTTGGCCTGATCATAATCCTTCCTAGATATTTGTCCATAGCATAGAAGCACAGCTGCAAGTCTATGCCTGCGGGAAGCCTGGATCGTGGTTCAGAGCAGGTTGGTATGGAGATGTTTTAGCAGAAGTATATAAGTTTGAAGGTGATGGCTAGATTCTGATAAGGAGTCAGATTGTGATCTCAGCTCTGACTAATCCTGATGGACATACACCAATATAAATAAGGTCATAATCTGGCCCATATCATTTTAAAATATTTTAAAGGTAATTTTTGATGGGGGAAAAGAGAATGCAATATAAGGAAGACCAGAGAATCAGAAATGTTGTTACTTCATTTATATCAGCCTTAGATTGTAAATGTATTTTTTTCTATATTACTGGCTGTTAAGCCTTAGCATAGAGCTGTGTGAGAACTAGAAATTCCAGTTCATGTGGAAATTCTGTGATGTTTAAATTTGTTTAGCTCCAAATTGGAACAAAACCAATTTATTTAAAATTTCCCTCAGAACAAAATTTCCAAAAACTTCATTTCAGTTGAAGCATTTTATTTTGATCATGTAATTTTTAATATAAAATAAACTTTTAAAAAATTGCTCTGAACTATAAAAATTGAACTGCTCCATTCTGAAAATGCCAACATTGAAACACTTCTTTCCATTTTTTTTTCAAAATTGAATGCATTGGGAATTGACTTGTTCCTGCAGGAAGTTTGTTTTGACAAAATGGCATTTTCCAATTGAAAAAATATCCCATCTGAAATTTTTCAACCAGCTCTAATTAGCATTAATCATCTGGTACCCATCCTGCAAACACTTACACATGTGTTTAACTTTATGCATATAAGTCATACTACTATTGACTTCATTGGAATGACTCGTGTGCATAAAGGTCAGAATTTTCATAAATCTTTGCGGGATCAGGACCTGTGGTTTGTAATGTGCATTAATACTCTCAATGAGGTTTGGTGACTGATTGGTTAAAACACTGGACTACAATCCTGAAAGTCATGGGTTTGAATGTCACTCAATCTCTTTCTGAAAGGCCACCTGCAGTTCACCCAAATGCAAAATGGGTACCTAATCCATTAGGTTAGGGCAGTAAAAGGCATTTGGATCTGATGCTGACCACATCACTCCCTTGTGTACTGTTGGCTATGAAACTGATATGCTTTAACAATGTCAGTCTGAGGAACCCTTGGCTTGGGGGAACTTAACTTTGAGTAACTACTCTCTCCTTCAAATGACATGTTTATCTTTCAAATGTCATGCATTACCTTTACAAGTAATTGAGAAGGTGGATGGACATTTCAAAAGCACATAGAATTGACACAATTCTTCCATTAAAATCTGGTAATTTCCTGCTGTCTACACTGGGAGCATTGCTATGCCAAGGCTGAAATGCTTAGGAAAATCTCTTCCTATACTTTTTAAAATATCTATAACTTATTCATTACCCTCACCTTTCTCTGGCTTACATTTCTTGAACTTCCCTTCACACAAATTTTGAAATCCATTACCATTGTCTGATAAAGATATATGCCAATTTCCCTGACATATCCTTGGGAGACTTTACTGAATTAAGTTTAAGACTATTTGGTGCCCAGGGTATTAAATTAACGATTTATGTTCTGTGGGTCAGGATTGTATGTCCCCTCTAGGGTGAGGGGGAAGAGTTTCCAGGTGTGAGCTGGAGGGTTCAACGGACTATACTGAAGAATGTTCCAGATAAGAATGGACTTCTGGAACAGAAAGTGTTAAATGGTTTTCCTGGAGGAATATCTAGGGGAGGTGAATGCAAATTCCCCACCTCTGGTTATGCAAAAATCTAGCCCTTTGAAGTTGTGCCCTGAGGAGGGGAACCTAGTCTGCTGGTCACTTGTTACATGAGGCCAAGATCAAAGTTTTATCAAATGGTATAAAAGACTTAAGTATTCATGGTGGTTCTGATTCTGAGACTGTTATGGACTGGTAACCATAGGAAAAACCCAGTTGTGGGTAATGAAGGACTGACACCTACCATAGTCTGAGGCTGGAGTTGAGGGTGGGTACCTCTGATAAGCTTTGTAACATGCATGAAGGATCTTCTTTTAGTGTTTTCTCTAATTCTTTCACCTTAAGAATAAATATGCTTTCTTATAAACAGCTGTGTGGTAACCTATAACTGCAGGCAATTATGCCTTCCATAACCTCTGGAGGAAAAAGCAAAGCACAGAGGTTGGCCTTGTAGGTAATCTGGTTTGCTGGAGATATCTCAGTAATAGACAGGGAATGGTGCAGCCTGGAAAAAACTTGGTCAGGATGGAGAGAGAGACAGGTCTCTGCCCAAGAGAGGTGATGGTTGAAAAGCTGGGAGCCTGAAGTGGGTGCCCTCGAGGGACAACAAAGAGGGAATAAAGGTGCAGTTGCCCTGAAATGTGATATGGGTCATTCAAACTATCAGGATACTTCAAGGTGATTTGTTTTCCTTCCTTTCCACAGTTCTATCAGGAGAAGAATTAAGAAGAAGAAAGTATTCTTGTCACTGATCCTGGCCCTGTTACCTAGGGTTCTTTCAACCCAAAGCTCTTGGTAACTTTTACTCTGTGTGAGGTGGTGTCAGGAAATAAATCAGGGGAGAGACGGCCCTCCGACTGATAGATGGCTGGCACGAACAGGACAATAAGAGTGCTTTCACTTAAAGCTAAACTTTGCTTAGTCTCAAGCACTTACACACATCGGCAACAGGTTAGTAAAAACACCCCCAACCCTTGATAATTACCAAAGCTGAGTGTGGCTCTCAAGTGGCACAGTGGCAGGCTTCCGGTGGCCAAATCTTTCGTCTGCCTGTGGGGACTGCAAGATGTATCCAGAGGGAGAGTCCAGAAGAGTCCAACTACCTCAAACTTTTCCCCTTATTTATAGATTAGTAATAGAATGACATGTCCCTTAAAGAAAACTTGTTAAGCAAGCAGTTTCAATGGTCAAGCAAGAGATTCTTTCTGATTATTGATTAACCAGGTGTGGGTTTTTCTAGAGTTTGGAGCCTTGAGGCCCTAATAGACATTCCTGGGGGCACATCCTGCTCTTCTAAAATGCATGTATCAGCAACTTCAATACAATTCTTATCAGGAAGGATGCGGGGTCAAGCTGCCTTTTCTGTGGCACCCAAAACCCCCTCCCCTCCTGCCTTGGTCAATCTGAGGTGCTGCTGCATGGCCACTTTACGGCCTGCGGACTCGTCTGCTTTTAAAAATATGCAATAGTGGTTTTAGGCACTTTACTGGTTTGCTGACATCTCCCCATACAGCCCTTTATGATATTTAATTTAAAACAAAACAAAAGACAACCAACAAAAAACTTCTGGTGCATAAATTACTAGACAACAGCAAATAATAATAGGAATTTACCATACCATACACTTTGTACTAATTGTTCTTGCAGTATTTTTCCTGTACCAAAATGTGCCATTCTCAATGTCTTCTTTTATAAATGCTTTTCTACAAGAGTGTTTAACAGAAGAATGAAAAACACATGAAGATTTACACCCACTAACTACATCCAGCATCACTACTAATTATTTCTTGACATTCTGTTTTGAAAACCGAATGACTACGGTTTTGTAATGGTTTACCAGTTTAAATACATGGAAGCATAAATTTAGATTCTGCAGAAAATAATGAAAACGTACCTGAGTTTTCAATTCTTGCTGGCCATTAACTGAAAATCCATTACAATGAATGAATTTCTTGGACAATCACATCAGGACTAGGAAAATTGCTTAAACAAGATTTTTATAAAATCCAGAATGTTTCAGCATTTATTATAATTCATGTACAGTCACCAGTAACCTAAATTGATGTTTTTCTTGGCTCTTGCTTGGCTGGAAATGTAAATGTTGCTGTTTTCTCTCTTTAGTATCATGTTATTGATTTTTAAAAAGCAAGGAGACATTACCAGTCATTAAGATTATTTCTTTTTACAAATACACACATTAAAGCAACTCAGAAGTGGTATCATTTATCTTAAGAGTTGGATAACTGTGAAAAATAACTATTCTTTGTGGTGTTTGGGGCGGGAGGTTAGTGGAGAGGAAGGAATAGGGAGCATTGCCTGATGTATTAATTATATTGATTACCTACAAACTCCCAATTAACACTGTGTGTTTGGGCACCCTGATGTGCATGATTGCAACACTCACATTTAGGGGAAATATTTGTATTTGTAATAGTTTTATTAACACAGTTAGCAAAGTCATTGTCAAGGCTGATTCCCCACTCTAGCACTTCAAGTGCAGATGATGGGGGCCTGCAAGAATGTTTAAAAATTAATACTTGCCACTCCAGGCTTGTATCAAACTCCTAAGGTAACAGCTTCCCTCTGACCTTGGATTGGTAGGTGCTGCCAACACCCAAGTGCAGAACCCCTTTGAGAGCCCAAGAAGGCAAACTTGGGAATTCCTTCCTGTGCGGTACTCTCAAGCCCTTTTTCACACACACCCGCCCTCCGGGGAAGAGCTGAGAAGGGGGGGGGGGGAATAAATCAGCTGTTGCCACCAGCTAATTAAACAACATATGCACAAACCTCTTTAAGATACAAAAATCCAATTCTGTTCTTAAAAAAGGTAAATTTTATTTTTTTTAAAAAAAGAAAATATATCTGGGGACTTAGGCATTTGCTAGATTTTAAAAATGAAACTACAAGGATTAAGCATCAAGAATAACTTTCTTGAGATGCATCTTAAAGGTTACAAACAAAACAAAAGCACCTGCGATTAGCACAGAGGAATCCACAAGCCATAAAGAAATAAGAGAGATAAACCTAATCACGTCTTCCAAGACATTTCCTGATCTATTTACATATTTGGGGTTTTAAATGAGTAGTTTCTAGGTATGATACTTATGATTTTTTCATTCCTGGCTCAAGCTCTTACAGCATAGCTTTGTCCTGTCCGCCTCTCCCCGGAGAACAACCACAGACAGACAAAAGGGGAGTTTTGTTTCAATTTTAAAAAAGTTCTAGCCTTCCCATTGGCTCTTTTGGCCAGGTGACCAATCACTTCCTTTTACCTATGCATAGCAGTGAGACTTTTTAACCCTTTACTGGTAAAGCAATTAGAGAACAGCTACTAAGAGGGATTTTATAGCTGCTGGATTGCTGGGTGTCCATAAAAGGGAGCTCCTCCCCTCGCTTCATTTATGAGTCATAAACACTTCAACCCAGTAAGGTAAACAGAGATAATACAGAATATGCGTCTGAGCATCCGTATACTCACACCATCCCTTTCAGAACAACCTGAAGTGTTAGTCATTTTATCTTGATCTTCGTCACCATCACTGGTGTTTATCATCCTGACCTCTTCCAAGGCATGCAGGCCAGGATACAACTTTTATAATGGTTATGCTGACGCCAATATGCCTAATGCATATTCAGTAGGGGTTTGTATTTCCTTGTTTGTATTTCCTCACCCTGCTAACATTGGGGTGCCCTTTTCATATAGGTTATTAGGCATTTTACATTAAGCTTATTAGCATATATGTCAATTTGTTACCATGGCACTCTTGTGCTCAGACATCTGCTGATGTTCCTAACTTAAAGTATCCCATGCTGCTATAAACTAGCATCTTGTAGTAACCTCTGAGCAGTTTAGTCAGTACCTGGTTCCATCTTGTGATATCTTATGATCTAGGGTTTCTCCTGGTTAGCTGCTTATGCTAAGGCTTTTAGGCCTTGTTCCTTGTTTAGCTAAGCTATTATCTTACAGGCATTGTAGGCTAATTTACATTACTGCCTTAACTTATGCCCATGCCTTATTTAGCAAATACCTATAGCTATAGGCTGCAGGAGGAAAATACAGTAGAGGTGTATAGCAGCTCCAAAATCAAATTTTGGATCTCAGTCATGAAAGTTTAGGAAACCTTGGATCCAAACCTTGGTTTTGAAGCCCATTTCTAAAGATGTCTAAGTCATGGGCAGCCTTATACTCACTGACTATACTAGCTGGTCACTTCAGCTGTACTGAATGAGTATTAATTTATATAATGCTGGATGTATGTTAGGCACTTGCAGATGAGTAAGAGTGCTTGTTAGCAGTACAATTCCCTATTTTAGCATTTCAGGGCAATCTCTTTCCACAGCTTTAGCTCACATAGGAAGGAGAGAAGCTGGAGAGAAGAAATTAGAAACAAGCTTATAGCAATGTTCTTGATAGCACTGGATCAGAAGCCTTAGGATAGGGAAATCAGATGTGTAAATTACAATCCTGGTAACATGAGTGTGTGTGAGGAGGAAATGATCAGGGGGCTGGGGCACACGACTTACCAGGAGAGTCTGAGGGAACTGGGCTTGTTTAGTCTGCAGAAGAGAAGAGTGACGGGATTTGATAGTAGCCTTCAACTACCTGAAGGGGGGTTCCAAAGAGGATGGAGCTCAGCTGTTCTTGGTGGCAGATGACAGAATAAGAAGTGGGGGAGGTCTAGGTTGGATATTAGGAAACACTATTTCACTAGGAGGGTGGTGAAGCACTGGAATGGGTTACCTAGGGAGGTGGTGGAATCTCCATTCTTAGAGGATTTTAAGGCCTGGCTTGACAAGGCCCTGGCTGGGATGATTTAGTTGGTGTTGGTCCTGCTTTAAGCAGGGGGTTGGACTAGATGACCTCCTGAGGTCTCTTCCGACCCTAATCTTCTACGATTCTATGATATACACTCTGGCAAGTTCAGCAGATAACTTTTATCAATTGTATCTTGTTATGGCTTCAGCAAATAAGCAGAGAAATATGTAACTTAGATCTGACCTCGAGTAACACACATGATGATTTGGGGAATGGGAAACCCATCTGCTAGGCAGCACTCGTGTGTGTGTGTATATATATATAGGGGCATAGGTTGGGGGCTAAAGCAACTGACTTGTTGTGTGATGATGGGTAGCTGACATAACCCCTCCATGTGTCAGTTTGCCCATATGTAATATGCTGTCAGACTTAATTCCTTATTATTTCTAATCTGCTTTGAAATGGTCAGAAAATTATTGAAACGTCGAATATTTAATTCTAGAGAAAATCATGATGATATTCTGGAGTAATATTCTGTTGTGTTAATGATCTATTCAATTTGTAACTACCTTACAGGCTGTCAACACACACAATAGACAGAGGTACCAGTGAAAGGAGAAACAAGTCTGACATATTTAGACCCTATGTAAACTCCAGGTCACAATCCTAACATGAGAACGAGTATCACAGACTGGTATTTGTGCTAGTGGCAGACCACAGCAATCTGACTATCCTGGCCTATTTTGCAAACTTTGGCTCTGATTCATGAAGTCAATGTGACTTCTAAATTTAGCATGTGTTTATGTAGCTTGCTGAAACAGGGCCTCTGATTGGGAAAAGCAGGAAGTGGTAGATGGGAGAGTCTTTTGTGCACAAAAAAATGTGGCATAAGCTATTGTGTAATCACAAGGTGATGCAGATGAGCTCATGTATCTAGAAAGGATAGTTTGTCTGAAGAGATGTCCGAAGACAATGGCTTCTCAATACTAGTTATTCCTGAGAAGGAACCAGAGGAGGATGAGGAATGCAGCAGTGAAGAATACTAAGTACAGGAGAATAACAGAGGAATTATTAGAGCACTAATAATGTGTGTTTTATGAAGAAAACATGTCCGTGATTCTTATTTGAGGAGGGATGGGGTACAGTGTACAAAGAGGCTGGGCAAAGATGGCTTTGTGCCACATTTGTGACTCCTGGATTCTGGCTGGTTACAGGCCAAAATGGCTTATATTGTAACCTCGAGCTGTATGAAGGGCAGTATGAATATATAATTTCTTTTGTCCTGTCCTGGCATTTCACATCTACTGTAGTTTGCAAATGAAGGTTATGGTTTGTGCTAAAATTATTCCCTGGCCAGCTACAGAACTTTTATGGATCCCATAAGCCCATACAGCAGTGTATAAGGCCTGGACTTGAGGAGAGCATTCTTCCCAAGGAATGAATATTAGAAAACTTTTCTTTTTTCTTTCTTTCTTTTTTTTTGGTGGGGGGGGGAGGAGAGAAGAACATATAACTCCAATTAATCTATAAGAGTAGGCTATTATAGAAAGAGGCTGTGAGATATACCTGTGGAAGTGGAGAAAGGGATAAAGGGAATTTGAACATAGATATCTTAGTCTCTAGGAATAGAGCAAGAGTCAGGCTGACACTAACTCTAATAATGCGAGACTTGAAGGCAGAGCCTAGGCGGGTGGAAAGTGAGTGGGAACAGACTGTAAGAGATACTGTTTTGACCCTGTGTTAGATAAGAATGGAATGTAGACTGTGGCAGAAATTAATGAGAAAAGTGAGATATCAGGAAGAAATATGTATAACAAAATGCAGCTGTTGCTCATTATTGTATGTTACAAAAGGTATGAAAGCTTGCCCTAATGGTTTATCTAGTGGAGACCATACTGAGGAGCTAAAAGAAAGTCCAAGTGAAAATAGCCATCACTTTATTTTATCTTATACCTTCTGGTTCTTGGAATACAAGTTACATAATAGTCAAAGACTCAAAAAGCAATAGCAATTTTTTTTAAATACATCAGAAGCAGGAAGCCTGCTAAACAACTAGTGGGGCCACTGGACGATCGAGGTGCTAAAGGAGCACTGAAGGACGACAAGGCCTTTACGGAGAAACTAAATGAATTCTTTGCATCGGTCTTCACAGCTGAGGATGTGAGGGAGATTCCCAAACCTGAGCCATTCTTTTTAGGTGACAGAGGAACTGTCCCAGATTGAGGTATCATTAGAGGAGGCTTTGGAACAAATTGATAAACTAAACAGCAATAAGTCACTAGGACCAGATGGCATTCTTCCATGAGTTCTGAAGGAGCTCAACTGTGAAATTGCAGAACTACTAACTGTAGTCTGTAACCTATCATTTAAATCAGCTTCTGTACCAGATGACTTGAGGATAGCTAATGTGATGCCAATTTTTAAAAAGGGCTACAGAGGTAATCCCGGCAATTACAGGCCTGGACACCTGACTTCAGTACTGGGCAAATTAGTTGAAACTATAGTAAAGAACAATATTGTCAGACTTATAGGTGAACATAATTTGTTGAGGAAGAGTCAACATGGTTTTAGTAAAGGGAAATCATGCCTCACCAATCTACTAGAATTTTTTGAGGGGTCAACAAGCATGTGGATCAAGGGGATCCAGTGGATATAGTGTACTTAGATTTTCAGAAAGCCTTCAACAAGATCCCACACCAAAGACTCTTATGCAAAGTAAGCTGCCATGGGATAAAAGGGAAGGTGCTCTCATGGATTGGTTACTGGTTAAAAGATAGGAAACCAAAGGGTAGGTATAAATGGTCAGTTTTTAGAATGGAGAGAGGTAAATAGTGGTGTCCCCCGGGGGTCTGTTCTGGGACCAGTCCTATTCAACATATTCATAAATGATCTAGAAAAGGGGGTAAACCATGAGGTGGCAAAATTTTCAGTTGATACAACATTACTAAAGATAGTTAAGACCTAGGCAGACTGCGAAGCGCTATAGAAGGATCTTTCAAAACTGGGTGACAAAAGGGCAGATGAAATTAAATGTTGATAAATGCAAAGTAATGCACATTGGAAAGCATAATCCCAACTATACATATAAAACAATGGGGTCTAAATTAGCTGTTACCATTCAAGAAAGATCTTGGAGTCATTGTAGATAGTTCTCTGAAATCATCCACACAATGAGCAGCGGCAGTCAAAAAAGTGAACAGAATGCTAGGAATCATTAAGAAAGGGATAGATAAGACAGAAAATATCATATTGCCTCTTTATAAATCCATGATATGCCCACATCTTGAATACTGTGTGCAAATGTGGTCGCCGCAGCTCAAAAAAGATATATTGGAATTGGAAAAGGTTCAGAAAAGGGCAACCAAAATGATTAGGGGTATGGAACAGCTTTCATATGAGGAGAGATTAATAAGACTGGGACTTTTCAGCTTGGAAAAGAGATGGCTAAGGGGAGATATGATTGAGGTCTATAAAATCATGACTGGTGTAGAGAAATTAGATAAGGAATTGTTGTTTACTACTTCCCATAACACAAGAACTAGGGGTCACCAAATGAAATTAATAGACAGCAGGTTTAACACAAATAAAAGAAAGTATTTCTTCACACAACGCCCAGTCAACCTGTGGATCTCCTTGCCAGAGGATGTTGTGAAGGGCAAGACCATAACAGGGTTCAAAAAAGAAGTAAATAAATTCATGGAGGATAATGGCTATTAGCCAGGATAGGAAGGAATGGTGTCCCTTGCCACTGTTTGCCAGAAGCTGGGAATGAGCAACAGGGGATGGATCACTTAATGATTACCTGTTCTGTTCATTCCGTCTGGGGCACCTGGCACTGGCCACTGTTGGAAGACAGGATACTGGGCTAGATGGACCTTTGGTCTGACCCAGTAGGGCCATTCTTATCTATTTAGAGTCCTTTACACATCAGTAACTTAGATTAAAGCATCTAATATATACAGTCATGCATATCTCCTCTGAATTTGGTCTACAGAGTCCAGCAAAATGCACACAAGAGTTTTAGACTTCAATGAATAGAGAAGTTCAGGTTTTTTTAAACTGGTTGGTTTGATTAAACACACTTCTAAAAACATACATTACCATTTCATGCTCATGTGACTAGCCTCTGTGTAAACAAACTATGGTTTCAGTGAAAATCATGATTTGTAGGGTGTGTGTGGGGGGAAATAAATACATAATTTGGCTAAGGCATATTAAAAGGTATATATTTTAATAAAGCTCCAAATATCATGGTCCCCAAATAAATATTCTTGCTATTGGTGCTGGAACTAAGGGTGCTGCCGCACTTACTGGCTTGAAGTGGTTTCTATCATATAGGGTTTATAGTTTGGTTCAATGGCTCTCAGCACCCTCACTGTAAAAATTATTCCAGCATCCCTGATTCTTGCCACATAGGGGTCTGTAAATGCTCTTAGTGGCATAAGGGTTAATGATGATGTAGTGAATTTCCTTCACGTCCATCCTTAATCTGACTCTGGATACACTGTGAAATATTTGGCTTGTCAACCATACCATGAATACTACTCATGAGATGCTGCTCATAATAGAAAAGAAGAACATGTTAATCCTTCCTCCATATGTTGAATTGACTTTGGTTGAAGCCTGACAGACACAACTTAGTTTGAGGGCTCTATTCATTATAGATGTATTGTAGCCTATAAACTATTAAGTGTTTTTCTAGTGCAGACACAGTGTAACAGTACAGCTGGGGATATATTTATTTTTGTCATCTCACCCTTCACGTGGCAAAACTTAAAATAAAACAGGTATCACTATATCAATTTTATGTACTCTTTTATTATCTGTTTTATTTTAAGGCAGGGCATTGTTACCTTTTCCAGAGGTAGTACAGTCAACAATACATAGGCTAAGAGTAGTTTTAAATTAATGAAGTCTGAAAAATCACAAAGATCAGTATTTGGCCATTTAAAGATTTATTTTAGAAACCTATTATATTCATTATGAGAGATGATAGATGAAACTAAGGCCCGTTCAAACAAAATTCATGCAGCTAAATGCAAAATTATATTTCTAGGAACAAGGAATGCAGGGCCTACCTATAGAATGGCGGACTTTATGATGGAAAGCAATGACTCAGAAAGGATTTGGGGGCCAAAATAGACAAGCAATTCAACAGGAGCTTCCAGATGTGATGCTATTGCAACAAGCTACAGTATTTTTTTATTCTTAAATGTATAGATAGGGGAGTAGGGAGGTGATTTTACCTCTGTACATAACATTGGTGGGTCTGATAGTAGAATACTGCATACAGTTCTGGGGACCACATTTTAAAAGGAAGTTAAAAATGGAGAGGCTTCAGCAAAGAACCATAAAAATGATTCAAGGGCTGGCAAAAATGCTCTTCAGTGACAAACGCAAAGCATCGTCTGTTTATCTTATCAAAAAGATGACTGAAAGGTGACTTGATTACTGCACATATGTGCCTTCACAAGGGGAAATACCAGGTACTAAAGGACTCTTAATCTAGTGGAGAAAGGCATAACAGGAATCTATGGATGAAAGCTGAAACCAGACACTTTTAAATTAGAAATTAGTTACAATTTTTAAAGTAAGGGTGATTTAATCACTGGACCTGCTAAGAGAAGTGGTAGATTCTCCATCTCTTGATAGCTTCGAATCAAGACAGGATTGCGTTCTGGAAGTTAGGTTTTGGCCAAACACAAGTTATTGGTCTCAATTCAGGGTAACTGGGTGAAATTTAATGGTGTGGGGTATACATGAAGTCTAATGGTGTCTTCTGGCTTTAAAATCTGTGAATCTATAAATCATTCTGCTTTAAGAAAAATGTTAGAAATTTAAGTTCTTCTTCCAGAACGATAAGAATTGCATGTAGACCTCTTTCAACTTGTTTCTATTAATGCTGTCAAAGTCCTTGGCATGGTTTGAAATGGGAAAGCATCCCCATCCTGAGGAATCTAAGAATATATATCTTGATTATATGACAGGAGCAAGTAATGTCATCTACCTCTGAAATACTGCTGGATAAATAATTTCACCACACCTATTGGAAACATGCCTTATACTTTTTGTCTGTAAAACCAAAGGTAGCTTTAAAAATATCAAATAATGATTCTTTCAATTTCAGATCTGGCAGAAATAAAATGGATGTTGGTGTGATGCATGTTGAAAAACTAAAATAGGCCTTAAGGTCCTTACTGATCCCACTGTCTATGCATCATCAACAACTTTGGGAATGTGGAATTTTTTACTGAGGCTGAACTTGATCTACAAATTGCATTCAGAGGACAATTTAGATTGTAAAATTATTGTCCAAAATGAGGGGGGGGTGGAAGCAATCCTCATGCTCCTCTGGTATAGAATATGCTGAAGGCTTGGAGTATTCCTCATCATCTTTCTTGTAAGACAGGACCCAAATGTGTATAATAACAGTTTATTGTAAAGTAAACTACAATGAATCCTCAGAGAATGAATAAAATAGCCCACTCATGAAGGCTGGATTTGTTTCCCCAGATGTGAATATAGACCTTCATAATTCTCTGAGGCGAGGCTCATGAGTTATGGATCTTTTGCACACATGAAAGTAACAATATATACATCCTTCATGGATGAAATGTTCTGCATTCATATCCTGTTTGCCACTGATGCTCACCATAACTCAAGACTGCTGTATCTAATAAGGGACTGTTCAAGATAATGATAAATATCACCTATCTATAGTATGCAGAAATATATAATACCACTGTGTGTGTAATGTAGTCACTGTGTGCTGTTGGACAATATACAATACTTGCTTAATGAGAAATTCCTTAATAGGCAAATAAGGATATATTGTATCGACTATGGAGCCTGGGGGTGATTAATACTCAGGGGAGGAAGATATCATTCCTGGCTCTGCACCTAACCTGCTTGGTGGTGTTTCACGTGTCTGTGACTCAGTTTAACCTCCCACCCTTTGCCTGGCTCAGCTACTAAGAAAGTAATCTCTCTTGGGGAAGAGACAATCTCTCCCCATGTTTTGTACAACACCTATCACATCCCTATTCTTGGATGGGGCATCTAGGTGCTACTGTATATAAATATCAATGGATTCATTCCTCAGCTGTGAACGTGTGTCCTTCAATAACCTATGCATAATCTCGGTTAATAATAGACTCTACCAAATTGTAATGTTTGGAAGTGCTTTACAAACATCTACTTTTTAAACCTTGCAACACCCATGCAAGGAAGAGAAGTCTTGCTACACATTTTACTGAAGAGGAAAATGAGGTTCAGAGGGGAGTTAAGTTGCTCATGATCATAGAGTGTAGGACCAGGGATTGGAACCCAGAAGCAAAGCTGTTTCTTTTCTGTTTGCATGAGACTCTATTTCCAGTTTTGGTTCACCTGGGCCTACATACTCTGTATTTTGCTTTGAATTTCAGATTCAACGAACAACAAAATCTCAAAGCCAAACTCCATAAAAACTCCCAAATTTCTCATGAGCTCCATTCCACACCATAACATTTCTCGCTGAATCCCTAAAGGAACAATCTGTCCTCCTCTCTAATGCTATTGAGATGTTTGAAGGCTCTTGCATGCAGTATATGCATAGGTAGCGGTAGTCACCTCTGCCCAGAAATGGGACCTGACTAGTTAATTTTGGGAGACTCCATTTTAGGGTGCCCAACTTGAGAAACACTTGTGGGACCTTATTTCCAGAAAGTGCTGAGCACCCCCACACTCAAAAAATCTCCCATTGGGCATACAAAATAGAGGCTTCCAATATTTGGTCCCTGATGTCTTTGAGAGGCAGACAACTTTGCTCCTCCCATCTTACAGCCTCATCAGCTGCCTGCATGTTCCTTTTACAACAGGACTGGACAGATCCCTCAAGAAAAACCTACTCCCATTGAAGAAATCTCTTTAGAGGAGCAGGCTACTTGTCCCACATTTGGTAGCAGCAATATTCC
The DNA here is from genome assembly GCF_013100865.1 of Trachemys scripta elegans. Classification (NCBI taxonomy): domain Eukaryota; kingdom Metazoa; phylum Chordata; order Testudines; family Emydidae; genus Trachemys; species Trachemys scripta. Next base: position 58,794,234 of record NC_048305.1, read on the forward strand.
AAAGCTCCAATGAGTCCCATTACTGTTGTAATGGTTAATGGTGGACCCCAGAATGAGATCATTGTGAAAGCTATTGGATGGCCATGGAGAATTGCAAGTCACAAAGCCCCACACCCAAAACAGAGGGGATCTGGAAAGTCCTTAGCCTTGTGAAAAGGGGAACCCCAAAGGGAGAGATGGCATAGTCCAAAGCTGCAAGTTGGATCCATTTTGGTTTACAGGTGTGCATTACATGTTTGGTGAACCTGGGCTGAGTTTTGGATTGGTTTCAGGTTACTTTGTGAAAAGTTGTCTATGCCATCCCCTCCTCTAATCATCTGACACTAGCTGGGACTCTCAAAGGTGCCTACGGGTAATCTGAAGTCCTACTGAAACTCAGTGGGAATTAGGCACCTATTTGAAAGTCCTATCCACTACCTATGACCTATTAAAAAACTTAATCATCTTTTCTTAAGCAACTAGGTTTCTGTTCATTTCTGCTTGTTCTTCATGCACTTTGAATCTATATTTTTCTATTTGACACAATATTTCTGTAGAAAGCGATCATGGGCTTTTTCTCTTCTCTCCTTCCTGCCTCCCTCAATCAGTTTCCTGTTTTTGTTAATATTTATTTTCTAAAAAAATAGGTATTGTACAACATGTAGTGGTGCTAGGGAATTGCCATTTTAGATATTAAATAATCATTGTCTAATTAAATAGCCTTTCTGACATGTATAATGGGAGATTAACAAAGGAAATTGTCTTGGAATTATTAACCAATTTCTACAAAGCTGTATGTTACAAAATCTGGATGACGACAGCACACCATACTTTAGCAATATTAAATTATCATTTCTGTTCTCTCCAGTCCCTCATACCATGTCCAAAGTATTTAATACGATTAGATCTAAAACAGCTTTCTGTCCTCCCTCTAATTTCATTGCTAGAGGTAACATATATTACGAGGAAAATGTACAGAAAAGGCCAATATTCTTTTCAGTTAATACCAATTAATTATGAGGCATTTTGACCACTCGAATGATGTACTATAAACTCATCTTTCCTCACAATGAAGAGGATATATTTTGCTATAACAATTATTCAGAAAACAATTAAATAATTATGACAATACACTTTTTTACCCCATATGTTTTTAATGTTCCCTCGGGGATTGCAAACCAGCTGAAGGCATCTACTGGTAGTAAGTCGGAGACTGTGCAGTGGTACATTATGTGGCTCATAGATGTGTGATCATGAAGGGTATTCATTTCAGCCATCTGTCAAAAAATATCCCCAGCGATGTTGATTGCAGATAAGTGAAATCTTTAATTAGCACATCTTTAAAAATGTGTCTTTGCTACGAACAGATGAAGTTCTAATCCTAAAACTGTTTTGACATTTTATGACTAGAAGTGCATTTTCTTGCCAGCACAGTAATTTAGATTTAATTTTAAAAGATTGCGATTATTTTTTATACTGCTCATTGTTCCATTTGCTGACTTTAATTGCAGTGTTGCCCATATTGGGTAAAGGTCGTTTTTTGGAACTTGTAAGACAAGCTATAGCATACTGCTGAAATCATAATCTCAGGCATTTTTAAATTAAATGCTATGACGAGTGAAAAATTAGCAGTATGGCATGCAAGTAACAGTCTGTTTTGTGCACAGAATTTCCCAAACCAAAATATTTATGCTGGTCCCCTTAAGCGTTATAACTTTGCGTATGTCTACACTACGAAATTAGGTGGATTTTATAGAAGTCTGGTTTTAGAAATCGATTGTATACAGTCGACTGCATATGTCCACACTAAGTGCATTAAGTCAGCAGAGTGCATCCTCACTACCGTAGCTAGCATCGACTTACAGAGCAGTGCACTGTGGGTAGCTATCCCACCGTTTCCACAGTCTCCGCTGCCCATTGGAATTCTGGGTTAAGCTCCCAGTGCCTGATGGGGCAAAAACATTTCGCAGGTAGTTTTGGATACATATTGTCAGTCGCCCCTCCCTCCGTGAAAGCAATGGCAGACAATCGTTTTGTGGCTTTTTTCTGTGCAGACACCATACCACGGCAAGTGTGCAGCCTGCTCAGCTCAGCTCAGCTCACCAACACCGCCACTGTTGTGTCCTGGGTGCTGCTGGCAGCAGACGGTGCAATAGGACTGCAAACCATTGTCATCGTCATATACTGCTTCTGCTGCAACTCTGCTTTCCTGGTCTCCTTCAGACACCATACCAGAGCAAGCGTGCAACCCGCTCAGCTCACTGATACCACCGCTGTTGTGTTCTGGGTGCTGCTGGCAGCAGATGGTGCAATAGGACTGCAAACCATCGTCATACACTACTTCTGCTGCAACTCTGCTCTGCTAATATTGCCTCGACAGTGAATTTCTCCATGTTGTCTGTCATGGGCTCCCAGATACTCGGGAAATGTGCGCGGTGCTAACCGTCATCCTCCACCGCTTCCGTTGTAACTCTGCTTTCCTGGTGCCATGAATCCATAAATATCTATTCTTGTGGCATCTGTCGTCACCCACCGATTCCACTGCAACTCTGCTTTCCTGCTCTCCTTCAGGCGGCATACCACAGCAAGCGTGGAGTCCACTCAGCTCACCGCTGCTGTTGTGAGCATGTAAACACCTCACACATTATCCTGTAGTATGTGCAGAAGCAGAACCTGCAAAAGCAGGCGAGGAGGCGACGACAGCGCGATCACAATAGTGATGCGGACATGGACACAGACTTCTCTCAAAGCACGGGCCCTGGCTATTAGGACATCCTGGTGGTAACGGGGCATGTTCATGCTGTGGAATGCCGATCCTGGCCTGGGAGTCAAGCACAGACTGGTGGGATTGCATAGTGTTGCAGGGATGATTCCCAGCGGCTGTGAAACTTTCACATGCATAAGGGAACTTTCATGGAACTTAGTGACTTGCTTTCCCTTGCCCTGAAACACAAGAATACCGAGATGAGAGCAGCCCTCACACTTGAGAAGCGAGTGGCGATAGCCCTTTGGAAGCTTGCAACACCAGACAGCTACCGGTCAGTCAGTAACCAATTTGGAGTGGGTAAATCTACTGTCGGGGCTGCTGTGATCCAAGTAGCCAACACACTCACTGAGCTGCTGCTATCAAGGGTAGTGACTCTGGGAAGTGTGCAGCTCATAGTGGATGGCTTTGCTGCAATGGGATTCCCTAACTGTAATGGTGCGATAGACGGAATGCATATCCCTATCTTGGTACTGGGCCACCAAGGCAGCCAGTACATAAACAGCAAGGTGTACTTTTCAATGGCGCTGCAAGCACTGATGCATCACAAGGGACGTTTCAACGACATCAATGTGGGATGGCCGGGAAAGGTACATGACGCTCGCATCTTCAAGAACTCTGGTCTGTTTGAACTGCTGCAGGAAGGGACTTACTTCCCAGACCAGAATATAACTGTTGGGGACATTGAAATGCCTATAGTTATCCTTGGGGACCCAGCCTACCCCTTAATGCCGTTGCTCATGAAGCCATACACATGTACCCTGGACAGTAGTCAGGAGCTGTTCAACTATAGGCTAAGCAAGTGCAGAATGGTGGTAGAATGTGCTTTTGGACATTTAAAAGCGCACTGGCGCAGTTTACTGACTCGGTTAGACCTCAGCAAAACCAATATTCCAATGGTTATTGCCACTTGCTGTGTGCTCCACTATATCTGTGAGAGTAAGAGGGAGACGTTTATGGCAGGGTGGGAGGTTGAGGCAAATTGCCTGGCTGCTGATTACACACAGCCAGACACCAAGGCGATTAGAAGAGCGCAGCAGAGCGCGCTGTGGATCAGAGAAGCTATGAAAACCAGTTTCATGACTGGCCAGACTATGGTGTGACAGTTCTGTTTGTTTCTTGTTGATGAAAACCCGCCCCCTTGGTTCACTCTACTTCCCTGTAAGCCAACTGCCCTCCCCCCTTCAATCACCTCTTGCAGAGGCAATAAAGTCATTATTGTTTCACAATAATGCATTCTTTATTAATTCATCACCCACATAGGGAGATAATTGCCAAGGTAGCCTGGGAAGGGTGAGTGAAGAGGGAAGCACTGGGTGAGGTGGTGGATGACAGTAGGAGGGAAGGACAAGGCCACACTGCACTTCAAAACTTATTGAATGCTAACCTTCTGTTGCTTGGGCAGTCCTCTGGGGTGGAGTGGTTGGGTGCCCGGAGGCCTCTCCCTTCTCCCCTCTCCCCTAGCATTCTTGGGTGTCTGGGTGAGGAGACTATGGAACCTGGGGAGGAGGGCAGGTGGTTACACAGTGGCTGCAGCAGCGGTCTGTGCTCCTGCTGCATTTTCTGCAGCTCCACCAGATGCCGGAGCATATTGGTTTGATCCCCCAGTACCCTCAGCATTGCATCCTGTCTCCTCTCATAGCGCTGCCACCTCTCTTGCTCCTGCCACCTCTCATCTCGCTCGTCCCTCCTGTCCTCGCGTTCATTTTCTGCTTTCCTGGACTCTGACATTGCTTGCCTCCACGCATGCTGCTCAGCTCTTTCAGTGCAGGAGAACTGCATGAGCTCAGAGAACATTTCATCGTGAGTGCATTTTTTCCACCTTCTTATCTGCGCTAGCCTCTGGGACGGAGATGATGGGGGAGCGCTGAAACATTTGCAGCAGTGGGAGGAAAAAAAGGGAGAGTAGTATTTAAAAAGACACATTTTAGAGAACAATGGGTAAACTCTTTCACAGTGAACCAAGCTGTTAACATTACATAGGACATGTGCTTTTGATACAAGGTCACATTTTGCCTCTTATATTGAGGGCCTGCTGGTTTGGTGTGGGAGATCACACACGCAGGGAAACAGAATTCGGCTTGCAGGCAGCCATGGTAAGCCACAGTCTTTCGGCTTCTTCAACCTTCATAACATGTGAGAATGATTTCAAACAGCAGAGCCCTCCTTTCCCATACCAAGCACCCATTGGGTTGGCCATTTAAAAGGAGGGGCTGTACTGGCCGTGAATGCATCCCAAGTCTTCAGGGCAAATTAATCATTAAACACACTTGCTTTTAAACCATGCATTATAATAACAAAAGTACACTCACCAAAGGTGCTTTCTCCGGCTTCATGGTCCATGAGCCCCGGTTGGGAGGGTATTGGCTCCAGGGTGATAAACAGTTCCTGGCTGTCGGGGAGAATGGTTTCTCTGCTTGCATGCTGTGCACGATCCTCCTCCTCATCATCTTCCCCATCCCTGTTGCGTGAAACTCTCCCCTTGCAGGTATCCACAGACAGGGATGGGGTAGTGGTACCTCTCTTCCCCCCAGAATTGCTGGCAGCTCATCATAGAAGTGGCATGTCTGGGGCTCTTACCCCAAGCGGCCGTTTGCCTCTTTGGCTTTTTGGTAGGCTTGCCTGAGCTCCTTAATTTTCACGTGGCCTATTGTAGTCTCTGTCCATCATGCCCTTAGAGATTTGTTTCAAATATTTTGGAATTTCGTCTTTCGGAACGGAGTTCTGATAGCATGGATTCATCTCTCCAAACAGTGATCGGATCCAGTACCTCCCATTCGGTCCATGCTGGAGCTCTTTTGCGATTCTGGGACTGCATGGTCACCTATGCTGATGAGCTCTTCATGATCACCCATGCTGATCAGCTCGCCATGCTGGCCAAACAGGAAATAAAATTCAAAAGTTCCCAGGGCTGTTCCTGTCTACCTGGCCAGTGCATCTGAGTTGAAAGCGCAGTCCAGAGCGGTCACAATGGAGCACTCTGGGTTAGCTCCCGGAGTCCAATACTGTCAAATTGCATCCACACTACCCCAAATTTGACCCGGCAATGTCGATTTCAGCGCTAATCCCCTTGTCGGGGAGGAGTACAGAAATCTATTTTAAGAGCCCTTTAAGTTGACAAAAATGGCTTCATCGTGTGGACAGGTCCAGGGTTAAATTGATCTAACACCACTAAATTTGACCTAAATTCATAGTGTAGACCAGGGCAAAGCAACAGTAGACTTATTACTTCTACTGTGTTCTTCAGCTATCCAGTAACTGGATTGAGTACTTTGCAACTAATATAGCTCACAGAGGCTTAATTTAGGAAGGTATTAAACTACAATTTTCAATAGCAAAACCTAATTCTCCAGAGAGATTTCCTGGAAAATCAAGAATCCTCAAAGATTCATTTAAATCCTAAATTGATTGCAGTATCAATTCTGAGGACTCTGCATGAGACAGACCCATAACAACTTTAAATAATTTGACAGAAAAGCTACATTACATTCTCTTGTTCTTTTGGTAGTCATTGCACTAAAAAAGATTAAATACTGTCACTTGAGAGTGAAACTTACCTGAATAAATGTGGTGGTAAATGTTACATAAGAACTTGTAATTTATCTAGGATAGCCTCAAGTCATGAGGGTCATGTGGAATGGATTAAAAAAGTAAAGGGGGAGCAGTAAATTTATTTCAATACCATTTTCTTTATCCTTATTATCTTCTTGAAACCATTACATATAAATTAGATGCTGAAATAAATCACAACAAATTCCCACCTTTAGAAAAGGCAGATGTGACTAGAATAGGCTTCATATTTACACAGACTTTATTTCCCATATACTCTGACTAGGGTAGACATAGGATACATAAGTAGATAGATAGGACACTGGTTTTTAAAGATTACTTGTGATTTTATTGTCCTGCACCTCGGCATGGCTTTAGCATCTTCAGGGGCATCCCTTCCACAAGCAGCATCTGGAAGTGGAGAGCAAAGGGACATGAGCTGCTATACTCTGACAGGTTTTGTTGATTTTTTTGAGGGGGCGGGGAATTAAGAGGAATGATAAATATTTTGATGTCATCTGTAACACCAGCCTTGTTTCCACAAAAACAGGTTCAACCATGCAATAAATTATAAATCAGACTTGCTGTGATCACATTTAAACAATGTTCAAGCACAGTTTAGCATCCTGGGCCTGATTGCCTCCTCCACAACACAAGTTCTATGCCAATGCAACTTAATTTGCTTCAGTGGAGTCACACTGGTTTAAAAAACAATGTGAGGGAGTGGAGTATTGGGCACGCTGTCCTCTGCTGAGTGAAGATGATGCTTTGCAGTAGAGTGGTGCTATGGCAACTATTGCCTGCTAGGAGCTAAAGCAAAATTCTATACTCTAATCTTTCCAAGCCTTAGTAATGGTAGCAGTTGCATTTGCAGCTTAATGGGGGTTAGAAATGAATGNCTAATAAATTTGTTAGTCTCTAAGGTGCCACAAGTACTCCTGTTCTTCTTTTTGCAAATATTTTGATGTCATCCGTAACACCAGCCTTGTTTCCACAAAAACAGGTTCAACCATGCAATAAATTATAAATCAGACTTGCTGTGATCACATTTAAACAATGTTCAAGCACAGTTTAGCATCCTGGGCCTGATTGCCTCCTCCACAACACAAGTTCTATGCCAATGCAACTTAATTTGCTTCAGTGGAGTCACACTGGTTTAAAAAACAATGTGAGGGAGTGGAGTATTGGGCACGCTGTCCTCTGCTGAGTGAAGATGATGCTTTGCAGTAGAGTGGTGCTATGGCAACTATTGCCTGCTAGGAGCTAAAGCAAAATTCTATACTCTAATCTTTCCAAGCCTTAGTAATGGTAGCAGTTGCATTTGCAGCTTAATGGGGGTTAGAAATGAATGAATATAACAAGGTCAGCTTAGACAGGTCAACTTTCTTGAGTACTATTTGAGGAAGATAAATGAAAAGGACCTTTTGCATCTATTGACACTGATCTAACGTGTGTGTGTGTGTGTGTGTGTAGGTAGGTAGGTAGGTAATATTAAGACTACACCGTTTCAGGCAAAAAGAATGGTCAGAGCTCCCTTTTTATTCATTTGCTAGATACTGAGTTCAGTGATCTGCTACCATTCTATTATGACTGACAAAGATCCATTTGAGAAAAAAACATCATATTGCCATAGAAAATGTTTATTTTCAAAAGCCAATTCAAGCATCTATGAACCCATGAATCACATTCTTCTTTGGGAGTCATTATCTTTGTAGTTCAACCTGAACTATCACCTCCTTTTCTGAGGGTGAAAAAAATAAGTTCTCTCACTTATGGCATTTTCCTACAATAAGATTATTTCACTGTAATTCCACTTCATTTGACAGGTTACTTGCTGGCAAGCTTAGCAAGAGTTTTCAGAAGAAAATTTGCTTGTAATGCAGCTTAAACCTTCTGTCTGCTTAAGTTTTTGGGGTCCCCAGAAAAATTGGGTGTCAGTCTTATATAATCCTATAATTTACCAGCAGTTTGAGAGGATATGGATAATGTCAGCAGAAGGGTTTAGCAGCTGGCAGAAAGTTTAGGCTGCATGTCTGTAGAGTGCGTTAGTTGGGAGTCAATAAGACACTTGTCACTGGGTGGGTTGGCAAGCTGGGAGGGGGAGTATGGAACTGGGAGAAAGACATTCATCAACAGTTAGGATTGGCATCAGGTCATTTGTTACTGGAGATAGGGCTTAGCCTTTGAAATAACAGTGAGCAAAATGGGCTTTTGGTTTGTTTGCCAAAGAGAGAATGAGGGACTCTATTGAGGACCCTGCTCCAGTTATATATCTTAGAGTAGTCCAGCAGCTGTCTTAAACATAGTCAAAGCCAAGACTGAAGCAGAACCAGTCCTTGGGATCATACAGTCATTACCAGGAGAGCTGGAAAAGCTTTTTTGGTTGAATAATAAATTCACCAAAAAAGCAGTTTTCAGGTGACCAAAACTATTCATGAATTCAGGTGAAATTTGGAGATTAGTGTTGGCTGAATAAAAAATAAGGGATAAAAAAATTGAAGTAGTTGAAAAGTTTGTTTTGATATTTTTGAAACTCAATTAGAAATTAACCATTTTATTTTGACGTGTCTCTTCAAACCAACTTTTAAAACACCTGTGTTGGACATTTTTTTTCCCATTTGACCACTAAACTGAAAAGTATAGTCTCTACCTGTGTTCAGTATGCACTTATTTGTGAGGTTTCTTCCCTGTCTTCTTTACAATGTTCTTAAGGAATGGTAGCTCCTGTGCATGCTTGCTTCTTTATTTATTTTTTTATGGTGGTGGTGATATGCTTTTTTAGAACAATATGAAACATGTTATAGTTAAGGAGCTCAGTGAAACATGACTGTACTGAATTTACCAGGGTCAGCTGTGTAGAGTCTACAAAAACAACAAGGAGTCTGGTGGCACCTTAAAGACTAACAAATTTATTTGGGCATAAGCTTTCGTGAGTTAAAACCTCACTTCTTCTGTGTCCTTGGCAGTAAAATAGCAAAGAGTAATCAACAAACATCCTTTATATATTTAACTTATACTGGGATCCACCAAGACACAGGGCCCCTGAGAGAGAGACTGTCAATGGGATATCACAACAGAGCAAAGTGACTTCCTCTTTTCTGTATCCCAAAGTTGATTGCTTTCTATAGTTGTTTCTCCCTAGCTACTGTGAAACGCTGGAGAAGCTCAGCATTAGTAAACAGCTTGCATCACACCTCATGTAATGAATTTATTTCAGCATGGATAAACATGAAAACAGTTTGCTGTAAAGAAAACCTCTGGAAATAGCTGTCATGCTCAAGGCATTCTTCAGCCCCGGAGAAAAATCACAAAAATATGCATTTTTCCAGGGTCAATAGAAATTCTTGTTACTTCCCCTTGAAATAGTAAACCTTTTACAAAAAGTCATTGAAAGTTTCCAAACTTTTAAAAACATATTACTTAGGTTTGTGTTTGCTGAGGCAGCAGCATTTTTTAATATTGGAATTTAAAGACAGAATTAACAGAGCCTGTGGGTTTTATATATAATATATACACACATATACGCATGAGAGAGCATTATAAAGTATAATTGTAAAAAGGAAAAATGTCAATATTGAAAGTAGAAGCAGAGTGTGGTAAAGATGGAATGAACTATTTAAAAAAAATACAGTATTCCCAAACACATGTTCTGAGACCAGGTAAATTTGTTAGTGGTCTTAATATGCTCTGGGACTGATGACTTCCTCATCTAATCCACCATCCCATCTGGCTTAATTAGGTACTGAGGCCAAAAACGGAATGAAAAGGGCTGAACTACGCTCGCCACTGTGGAAGTGGTTGGTCTGACTGTACCAGGAGAGTGCTAAGGTGTTGGTGATTGCTACAGGATGAGAGAAATTTATAGAACAAGTTTTGTTACTTGCTTTACATGAATCTTCAAAGAAACCAGAAGAACAGGAGTACTTGTGGCACCTTAGAGACTAACAAATTTATTAGAGCCACTGTGACGGGTTGGATCACAGAAACCCCCTTGGGAGCTGCCACCCGATGTGCAAAGACTACCCCTGCTTCTGTTTTCCCTGCCAGCTCAGGACTCCAGCGCCCTGTCTTGCTGAGCCAGACACTCCTGTTTGGCTCCAGACACAGATCCAGGGTCTGAATCACTTGTCCCAAAGCTGCAAGTTTACCTGAAAACAGCTCGCAGTAGCGTGCTTGTCTTTAGCACTCAGATGCCCAACTCCCAGTGGGGTCTAAACCCAGATAAATCCGTTTTACCCTGTATAAAGCTTATGCAGGGCAAACTCATAAATTGTTCGCCCTCTATAACACTGATAGAGAGATATGCACAGTTGTTTGCTCCCCCAGGTATTAATACATACTCTGAGTGAATTACTAAATAGAAAGTGATTTTATTAAATACAGACAGTAGGATTTAAGTGGTTCAAAGTAGTAACAGACAGAAAGAAACCAGGGAACATAAGGTGCCACTTTGCAATGCTGTGCTAACTACTCAAATCATGAGTCACAGCACAGGGGGGAGAAGCAGTTTCCACAGGGTTGCTATTTCCACCTCTGTGCAGGTGGGTTGGAATATGCAATATTTATGATTGAATGAGAGTATATCTTAGTTTTTAGGTTTCCAGTACTCATGATTATCCATAAATATTCTTCAGTAGAGACTTAAAATTCACTGCCTCAGAGGCTTCTCGCCAGTAAGTATGTTTGCTAGGGTGTTCTTGGGAAGCGAACACAAAAGCTGTTAAAGTTACTGTCATCCATCAATCCTTAGCATATGTCTACGCTGCAATCAGAGGTATGACTGCAGCATCTGTAGACATACCCAAGCTAGTTGATCTAGCTACTTTGAGTTATTACAGCAGCCACAGCATCATAACCCAGCCACTCAAATCCCAGGTGGGTTTGTACAGTTTGGTTGCTTTGAGACAAAACTTTTTCAGTATTTTTCCCCTTGCTTAACCAAAAAAAGAAAATCATTTGGGTCAAACAAAACCATTTGAATGTTGATTCAAAACAATCTTTTTGAAAAATCTTGATATTTATTAAAATGATTTTTTTCATCAGAAACTATATGCCGAATTTGATCTGCATTTGTGAATAGTTTTGTTTCACTCAAAAAAGCATTTTTTTTTTATGAATAGTACATTGACCAAAAAAGTCACCCAGCTCTTTTTGATAGCTTATGAACCGATGGGTTGTGAAGAGAAAAGTTCCATTGGGATGGAACCCAGCAAAGCCTGTATCATTGCACCCATTTCTAAGGCAGTTCTTGAGGAATAAGTTCAACCTTTGGGTAAACAAGCCAAACAATGACTGAATTTGGACTAGGGCAGAATTAGACATTGTGCAGAATGAATGGGAAAAAAATAAATAAGGAAATGAGTTCAGTTTCAAATTTCTTGAGGGCTTTTTAGAAGAATGGGTAAAAATAAATGAGAAGGGGGAGAAACTTCAGTGTCCTTTTTAAACTAGTAGTGAGTGGGATAATTGTGTACTATTTTCTCAATCTCATTAACATAACTTATCATGAAGAAGAATTAATTTGCTGTCAGCTTCCTCTTTTTTTGCACATTGTCATGAAAAAGTAGATGAAAATTTAAATGCCCAGCATGTTCTATAAATAACTCCTGCCTTGTACTGCACTGACCTTTTCAATATTCTGTGTTTAAACTGGTTGGCCATCCCATGTCTCCACTAATTACAGTCTCACTAGCCTATGAAGAAGGGGAAGGAATGATCAGCCTTGAATTTTAAAGCATTATGAGGAATATGGACGGTGAAGGGAGAGCTCTACATTTCCCAAATATAGCTACAGTACTTATTTTTCACAGAAACAGCTTTAGTTGGTCTTTCTTATGCTCTACTTTTTTGTATGTAAATGTTTGTGCTGAAATAAGATCCAGCACTCAAGAACTTGTTAGAAAATGTTTCGATTCATTTTTAACAAATATACAATTATCAAAACATGAAAAAATAATACAGTATCTTCCATGCAATGCCTTTAATTTTGAAGGTTAATGTTGCTTTTAAAAGTTAGCAAACTTCCTTTGTCTGTGTAGATATAGAATACATGATGGCGTTTGTGACATAACTGTCTCATGCCAATAAAATAAGTGATGGTATGAAATAAATGTTTTATCGAAATGTAAATACAAATTGCTTAGCCTTCCACTGAAATGCAGCATCTTTGTGATAGAATTAGCATAGTAACAATATAGTATAGAACAGTAAATGAAGATGACCATACACAGTTGAAAATTTAAAAGGCATTTAGGTATAAAAAAAATAGAACTTCTTATTTGGATTTGACACCAAAGCAAATATCTCTGATTCTTGTGAATGGTGCCATGGGATCTTCAGTGTTCACATAATACTTGGCCAGGCCAGGAAGAGAAACTTTTTTAAAAACTTAGTTTCTAGGTATTTAATGGAAGCTGAAGAGCATCGGAGAGTCAGGTGGTGCCCCACTGCTGCATGAGTTATGGATTTAGTAAATTGACTAGTCCCATATACTTAAATAGGACTCAAATACGGCTTGGTATATTCTGTTCTCAGAGAAACATATTGTATTTCAAGTTATGGGCCTGGTTTTCCTGTGCATAACCATTGACACCTCTGCAAAGAGTGTGCCTAAGCCTATTGTTTTCAATGTGGAAATATTTTATACCCATTTTGTTAATAACGTCATAAGGGTGCAAGAGAGTAGGAACCCAGATCTATATTTTTATGGTACTTTTCTCATACAGAGCTGTAGAACTCTTTTGTTAAAACATTAAGTAGATTCATCCATTTTTTATCTTAAATTCAGAATTTTTAACTGGTTTATAGCTTATTATGGGGTTGACTGTTGATGCCACTGCAGCCTAAGTTCAATACCAAAGTGACATGTCTGAACCCCAACTGCTGGGAATCAGAGACATGAACTCTAAGTGCAGCTAGAGTTGTTCCCTCACTGCTTCCTAGATGACTTTCCCTAAATCCACAGTATTTGAGGCAGAACAATAATTTGTGGCTTACTTGCTTCCCAAGATGGGACATTTTTGAGGAATGACCTGGCCACTGCTTGTTTAAGGGAGGTATTAACACACTGAAGTTTGGGTGATCTATAGAAGCTTTATAAATTGTGAGATGGACCCTTGCCGTTTATGGTTGTTGAAAACCAAAGGAACAGAAACTGATCTAGCTATTGATTCAAAGTGTGAAATGGGAAGAGAAAACCCACCATGTTGAGATTTTCTTCTATTCTGCTCTGACATTTTTCCATGAGTGGTCAAATTATTCTGTCTCTGCTCAATCTAAATGATGAAATGCATCAAGAATTCCTTGAAATAAGAAATTCCTCTTGATTTTTTTTTAAAGCAAGTTGAGGCTGTCTGGGGTAATTAGATTGCCCATAGTGAAGTTGTATGGGCCATGATTTTGCAGACTATGTGGCTGGGAAATGCTTTGTTTACAATGCAGAATTCTTATTTTGCCTACTTTGGAAAAAAGAATAATCAAGGTTTACTTCAATGATAATAATAATAATAAAACAGTCTGCACATGTAAATTGATCCTTTTCTTATATCAGAAGTTCTACATATAAACACCTAAACTATATACTCTTCTTAGGACCACTGCACTCTATCATTCTGAATCAGTCATTAATAATGACAAATATTTTTGACACTATGAAATGGGATGGCTTCAGATGATCTTGCATGGATACTCTATTGAACTCCCGCACATTCACTTGATTAACCGTGTGTGCATACCTGGTTGGCACATGCACTATTTCTTAAGCAACTACAGAGCTTTTCATTGTTTCCTAGACCTTTAAAACTTAGGCTGGCTTACTTTCCTCAGCAAGGTTTGCTCACAAAGGACTACGGGGGTGAATCTGTAAGGAAGTGTGAATTCTATGGCTGATTCATACTGGTTGCAGGCTGTGTTGTGGCAGGCAAGCCACTGCTGGTGAGAGAGTCTCTGCATCTGTAGAGCCTGTCATGTCTGACTATGCCAGGAAGAGCTGTGCCTTTTTTTCATTGTTTCAATTCATTCAGTAAATTCAATTCAATTTATACACATGATATAATATTTAACTTTCTCTTTTTGAACCCACCATGTCTACTCTCAGGTCTACTTTCAATTAGATACTATTACCAAACAACTAAAAGGGCCAGAACCACTAGATTTTATTATTTTTTTCCTAGAAATGGCTTAGCCACTTTTCAATCATTTTATGTGATTTTATTTGGGTATGCAATTACTGATTAATTTTATTGATGCAGTTAGCCAAATATGAACTGTTCAGTGATCTCCTCAGCCGGAAGTTCACCTTCTCCCCTTGGTGACATTTCAAGGAGCATAAAAGTCATTTCTGACTGTGCTCATGAATCCTCAGCTCAGGCAAAATACTAAAGAACAGAGAGCAGAGGCTTAATGCACTACAAGAGATCTTTTTGGGATGTGGTGCTTCCTAACTGACAAACTCTCCTTGAGAAAATAGTTAATCATTTCATGTATTGTGTGCATGAGTTTCTTTACTTTTTTTGAATCATCCACTTAATGCAAACTCACTGTATGAATTAGACTTCCTAAGGAACAGAGGTGCTTATAACAGATGTGTGGGTAACAAAAGGCCCAATCCCATGTGCACCTGTGAGTGACCTATTTTGCAATAACTCCCTTTCATAATTATCATCTCTAAGATAGATGCTTCAAGAAATTAAATTATAGCAAATTAGAATTTAAAAAAGCCACAATTCAGGAAAATTCTTTACTGCAATAGCCTCCAGCATACGCTTGAAGGTAAGCTTTCCTTTAAGTGTTTCCCAAATGGATGGGACTCAGGATTTTGAAAACATTTTGTTTAAATATACAGAACATTGTTTGAGGCCGCAACAGTACCGGTGTCTGTGGAGAGGCTGTAGCTTAGCACTTGCACTACAGCTGCAAAATAGATAGACCACTAGCTGGAAGCATTTTTAGGGGACTCTCTACAAGCTCAAAGGGAACAACACTGCAAGAAATGGATTTGTGATGTGGAATGTAGCACACAAGGAGCAGGTGTGTATAAGCCCTCCAGAAAAGTGTGTGTGCTTGCATGCATTAAGAATAAAAAAAAATCATTGCAGCAGAATAAAAAAAAAAATCCAAATTCTCCATTAAACTACAAGGGGAAACACATATTGAGCAAAGAAAAGGAAGTATTATATCTCCATTGTACAGATAGGAAACTGAAAAGGCTGTGTGTGGGGGGAGGTATATGATCATGTACTTAAAGACAGTATCATGCATAGGCACACGGGGGCTGAATTAAGATTACACAGGAAATCTTGCTTCAGTTGCTTCTAACTTTTCAGTGATCGACTTCGAAGTCTTAAGAGTCTTTTAAAACAAGGTTTTCTTTGTTTATTTGCTATATATACACACTAACTGAGACTAGCCATGTCCTTCAAAGTAAGCATCTGTGTCAGTGTTTGCAGGGTCAGGGCCAAAGTGTGTGCCAAGGAATGCTAACCAGAGCTGTGTGAGTTGAGGGCTAACTATAGCTGGGGAGCCAGCCTCTTGGGGAGAGCCCCAGCTCTGCACCAGTGCACCAAGTGGCCTGCCAAGGAGCTGGGAGTCTGGAATCTCTGGTAGCCCCAGCTCCATAGTCACTTGCCTGGTAGAATTCCACAAAGATTGAGAGCCCTGGCTCCCAAGCTCCCTGCCAGACAGGATACTGCAGAGTCCAGGGACTTGCAGTACCTTGGAGCTGCCAGGTGAGATGCCAATGAGCTGGGGAGGCGGGCAGATGACTTGGCAATAACCAGACAGGTTTCTGAAAGTTTTTCGTCTCAATCTACATGTTCCCACAGGATGTTTAGATTTCAACAAATTGGCATTTTTCAATGATAAAACGTTCAATTGAAAAATTTCTGACCAACTGCAATGCTAACCAAACCAGCACAGTAACTCAATCAATGTTCAACTAACTATACAGCACAGTGCATTATAACTCAAAAGCACGAAGTCATCTTACTAGGGTGAAAAAGCAAGTGATGGTTTCTTAAAGTATTTGCAAATCGTTTTTGGAAGTTGCACTACACATGAATATTTTAATATGAAATACCTGGTTAAAAGTTCACACAAACAGTACTAAAAGTATATAGTGTATGTAATACTAAGAATAAATACAGAAAAAAACCATAAACATTGAAAGAGAGAACAATAGGAACCAATATTTAATAAATGCTGCTATGTTCACAGGAAAGCAATTTTCAGGGATTTACCTACATGATTTTGTTGAATGATTCTCTCTCAGTGCTTCAAAGTGAGGCAGACGGAAAGTTTCCAAGGTCCCTCCTAATAAGATATTCCCTTACTTCAAAATTTGAGGCCAAAGTAGGGACAGTGTGATCAGTTCAACCCTCTGCATATGAGCAAAAATGACTTTGGTGAAGCACCTAATCCCAGCCAGCCACTTAACATTTCAAACCTTCTTAAATTTTACAGTGCATTAGTCACACTTTTCACAGCACTTATCCAGAAATAGAAGTCACAGCACACTGCATAATCCTGGGTTAGTATGACTTTTTCTGGTAATGGACTTGCCTGACTTTGGTGACTAAAATACACGTACATGTGTGTGTGTGTGTGTGTGTGTGTGTGTGTGTGTGTGTGTGTGAGAGAGAGAGAGAGAGCGAGCGAGCGAGCAAGCGATGGCTGGGGAGCCACAAATTCCTGAGTTCTAAACACATTTCTGCTGGTTCATTGTGTAGCTGTTGGTTTCTATCTGATATGGAGTAGAATTAACATATACAGATGTAAAAATATTAAGAGTTTTTCTATTGTTCATCATGTTTGTTTAATTACAATAATACCTCAACTCTGTCCTAGGAATTTTAGAATATACTCCTCGTGATTTTGTGCTAAGTATTATGTCCCATCCCAGGTGAAATATTTCCTGTATCTGCAAAGTGTATTTATTTAATCTACTGGTTGCTCACTTTGTCATCTATCAAACCATTCAGTCCATCAGCTTTTTAATTTTATAGGCACTGATCCTGGGAACAACATATGCATGTATTTAACTTTAAGCACATGAGTTTCACTAACCTCACTGGAAGTGCTCACATGAGTAAAATTAAGCACATGCTTTTCAATCTATTGTGCTACCACAGTTCCTAGCATTTTTGCCTTACTTATTTTTTCTTACAAGGCAGGGTTGCTGTGGGTGTTAATATGGCTGGGAAGTGGATTTAAATGGCATATCCCGATCACCACCTGAATATTTTGCTCTTGATGTTGTCAGCCAGAATCCATAAATATATAAACATTTATATATATTATATATAAACAACATCCTTGTGTTGCATATGCTGGTGTCCAGATATGCATCAATTTCCCATCTGAGAGCCAGAATTTGGGCCTGATTGAATGGCCATTCGAAGTCCATGGAAAGATTCTCTTTTACTTCAATGAGTGTTGGATCAAATAGGACTGGCTGGAAAACAATTCCATCTTCTAGGAAATTGAGATTGCAACATTTTTCATTCAAATATGGAACTAAAACAAGATATTTTGAAAATGTTCACAAAAAAATGAGAAAGATGGATCAACCCAGCCCCAGAACAACCAATAGTCTGGTAGTTAGCACACTCAACTACAATGTGTAAGACCTAAGTTCAAGTACCTGGTCTGCCTGATTCAGAGCACAGACTTGAACCTGTCTCTCTCATTTTCCAGCTGAGAGCTCTACCCACTGGGCTATTGAGGGGATAGGGAGGCTTCTCTCTTTCTTTCTCGGTTTTGATCTGAAATTCCATCCTAAACCGAAGAAACCTTCCCTATACAATTTTGTTGTTGTTGAAGCCAATACATTTCTTCAAAACATGTTGGTTTTGACAAAATGGCATTTTTCAGTGGAAAAGAGTTTTTTTGTTAACTTTTCAACCAACTCTAAAATCAAACCCTTTGTATGTATGACTTTGTCTACACAGTCAATATCGTCGTTAAAACTTTTGTTGCTCAGGAGTGTAAAAAAACCTCTCCTCTGAACAACAAAAGTTTTAACAACGAAAAGCACCTGTGTGAATAGTGCTTTGTCAGCAGGAGCTGTGTTGTCCTGGCAAAGAAGCTACTGCCTCTCATTGGACGGAGTTTTATTTTGTCACCAAGAGAGATCTCTCTCCCGGCAATAAAGAGTTGCTATACAGCACACCTTACAATGGTGCGGTTGCAGTGGCACAGCTGCACCATTATAAGATGTCCAGCATAGACATAGCCTATGTCTTAATACCGCCAAACAGAAGTTCATTCAGACTTTAAAGAAAATATACGCAGTGTTATTCTATATTGTTTTGACTATAGAGTGTACAAAATTAAGAATAATTGTTCTTTAAAACAAAATCCCAAATCATCCTATTAAATGGTAAAATCAGGACATTTTGTGTTATTGTGAGCTTTAAATTAAAATTATTTTCAAGTACAGAGGCAAAAAAGAAAAAAATCAGAATCAGTATATACAGATGACTTTGAACAATAAAATGTTTTTTTTATTAAATAATGATGAAAAAGAGCCAAGTCTTCAGTTTTCATTAAATTTAATATTTCTCTAATTTTTTTTTTTAAATCTTGCTAGCTTGTTTTTTGTGAAGGTCAAACATTATAAAAAAATACTGTCTGTAATTGATACAGACTTCCTGTGCAATTTTCCCTCATACATCACTATTTAAATGCAGATTTTAACTGCTCTCTTGAGCTATGGGGTATATGAGAAT
Organism: Trachemys scripta elegans; assembly: GCF_013100865.1. Lineage (NCBI taxonomy): Eukaryota > Metazoa > Chordata > Testudines > Emydidae > Trachemys > Trachemys scripta. Next base: position 58,813,251 of record NC_048305.1, read on the forward strand.
AATTTCTATATGGGCAAGTTTTTAGTTCAAAATAACTACACAGAAATCCAGGTTTCAAAAGTTATACCTGTTGCACACTTCCTAATTTTGAATATTTTTAATTTAGGGCTAGACTGTGATTTGAGCCATAACTCTGAACAAGGGTTTGTGTGTATGCTCTAAGGAGAACCCCCTGGAGGCATTGTGACAGAGAACACACACCCAAGACACAATTCCTTCCCTGATTCTTCTTTGCTTCCGTGGCAGGGGGAAGGGGAAGGAAGTTAGTGGTTAACTGCTGACCCATACCTCAAGCAAACTTCTCCTCCTCTATCATAATGGCGCTATTACTATGGCCATGGAATAGCAGGAAAGTTGAACAGGAGTACTTGTGGCACCTTAGAGACTAACAAATTTATTAGAGCATAAGCTTTCGGGGACTACAGCCCACTTCTTCGGCTGCATATAGAGTGGAACAAATATTGAGGATATATATATATACACACATACAGAGAGCATAAACAGCTGGGAGTTGTCTTACCAACTCTGAGAGGCCAATTAAGTAAGAGAAAAAAAAAACTTTTGAAGTGATAATCAAGATAGCCCAGTACAGACTGTTTGATAAGAAGTGTGAGAATACTTACAAGGGGAGATAGATTCAATGTTTGTAATGGCTTAGCCATTCCCAGTCCTTATTCAATCCTGAGTTGATTGTGTCTAGTTTGCATATCAATTCCAGCTCAGCAGTCTCTCGTTGGAGTCTGTTTTTGAAGTTTTTCTGTTGTAAGATAGCCACCCGCGGGTCTGACATTGAATGACCAGACAGGTTAAAGTGTTCTCCCACTGGTTTTTGAGTATTATGATTCCTGATGTCAGATTTGTGTCCATTAATTCTTTTGCATAGAGAAGTTGAGCCAGGGTTCTTCCCACTCCTGGTGCATTTGTTTCCTGGAGGGAGTAAATGGGTGAGTACCCAGCTCACTACTGTGTCTAGGCAGCCTCTGCAGAAGTGCAATGGTCGTTCCAACTCCCCTACATGGCAATGTAGTCTGAGGTAAAGAGTTTCAGTATAGCCTGATGTTTCTCAAAGTGTGTGGGGTAAAGCCCTGTTGGGACCTAAAAGACTAGCCAGAGAAGATCCAGCAAACCTCTCCATTGTTCTCTGGATTGATAGCTTTCATTTAAAAGAAAAAGTGTGGATGTTTGGGCTGCAAAGAAAACATAAGCGGAGTTAAACAATGCAGCCCTGACTGGCTAAGTTTGCAGACAGCCTGAAACAGTAAGTCTGAAGTGCAAACTGCCTCATTCATGCATGTGAAAACTGTCAGATGCCAATTATCCTTTAAATGTCAATGATGTTCACTATTTTACTGCTTATGATAAATAACAGAACAAGTATGAAGCTCTATGCCTTCTACTAAGAGTGGCCACTCACATTGAGTAGGTTTTTAACATATGGCAGGACTGACAAGGGTTTCAGTTGACTTTATTTTTCTGAAGAGGGGGTCAGCTTTGAAAAGTTTGTGACACTCTCATCTAGCTCTTTATCTTCATAAGGCCTGCTCCTGTGCTTCTTCCTCAGATGAAATTCCCGTTGAAGATAATGAAAGTTTTCCCTGAATAGGGAGTGCAGGAGCTAGCCATTAATTTTCATATTGACCATTGCAAGTGCCTTTCCATTGCTAACTTATAGCTTTACTGAGAAAGGATAACTGTCTGTGATCCAAGGTTTTTCAGATCATTCCTTTTCATTGAGAGGAAATAACTGCTGATGCTTCCCCTACATTTTCTTAACTGATTAATGATTTTTTGCCTTATTTTCTTTCAGTCAAGAAAGTGCTGAGCATTCACCATTTGTAAATCAAGCTCCTTTCTTAAGGAATCTTAGATTGGTCACCTAAAAACAGAAGCCTTCAAAAATCACTAGTCACTTCAGAAAATGTAGGGCACTGTACATATATTCTAAGTAATATTCTTGTGTGTTAATTCTCAGAATTCTATACATTGGCTTTTTTTCACATCTCATGTGAAAAAAAGTTTACTCAGACTTATAATAATAGAATATTAGACAGGAGAAGCAGAGGCTTTCTCATTTATACGTAACAGCTGCGTGAATTCAAGTGCCAGGAGAATATATATAAATCCCTAAGATCTGAACTCAGTTTATTTGGAGGCTTTGATTCAAAAGGCTTTCTAGAGATAAATCCAAGAGTATTAACACCATGCTTGCCACTCAATGCTTTTCTCTTAGTTCTGCAAGCATGTTTCCAAAACCAGAAAAGCTATCCACCCTATTTTTGTAATAAACTTACTTCAAATAGTATACAAATTAAAAATAAATATTTGTGTTTATAGAACCTCTATAGACATCAATAACTTGGAAGATCTTTTTGTCCAGTACATCCCTGGCACTGTTTTACAAATATATGCTCAAGAAACAAGGGGTGGTTCAAAAGACATTATTTTGATGAATATAGTGGAAGGCATTGAAAAAAACAAAACCCCTGTATTTCTTAATTATTGTTCTTTTTTACAATGTGAACCAGCAATTCTCTCAGCCACATAGTTGTTCAGCAAGGCTGTTATTTCAGGTAAAGCCCAGAGTCCAATCCTGATCCATTGAATACAATAGCTAAAACCACAGGGACAAAATGGGAATAGGACTGAATATAGATAGAGGCATATAGAACCACTCTGATATATGTATGTATTTTAATTATGGTTGCCTAGCACTCTAACATCCAAAATGTGTTGTTTTCCATAAGTAATGTGTGCATGACATAATTCTTAAGCAGTAGTATTGAAAAGCTTGTTAGCTAACCTAAAATACAATTTTATTCTGTGTCTGAAGTATCCCCTTGTACTTCTCTACTTTTACTGTGGGAAATAACTAATTGTTTGCAGTATTAAAGGTAACTTATTTTGTTTTATAAGGCAATTAAGTAAAATCACAATATTTCCATGTAAATCAAAATCCTGTCAATTTTACAAATAACCTAGGCCAGGAATTAAATGTAAATTGAGGTAAATTAAGGTTAATTCATCAGTAAACCTTTTAAAATATATTTTTTCTTTTTCTGATTGACAAGCTAAGTAACCTTTTGTTAAAGATTATTTTTCTTGATGACTCAGTCACAAAAACTGCATATAGAACTTTCACATTGTTGCCTAAAGCAGCAGAATGAGCCACGGCTAAATCCCGGGTGCATTGTCAGTCTTTGGCTCCAAACCCAGGTGGTGTTTTAGTCGGGATGAGCGAAAGCTTTAAAGGTTAGAACAGGATCTAAACTGTTCCAGTGTTTGAAATAGGAGAGTTGAATCTGGGATTCTTGTTTAACTCCATCTCCAAATTGTTGTGATGCACCTCACAGCTTCCTGTCCTCAGCCTGCTGTAGCTCAGCTCCCTGAAAACAGCCCTCTGGTAAGACATGCATTACCTTCCAGCCCTCGCTTTTTCTGTGCAGGTTAGTGATAGGCGCACACACCAATCCCCAAGTCCTTGGAGCATTCCCTGCAATGTCTAGCCCCTTGTCCACTGGACACTCACAGAATTATAAGGTTTGCTATCCCCAAAGGGACAGTGTATACACCAGGTTGAATGATTTCAACTGCAGAGCAACACCTTGCTTAATACCACAGCACTGAAATGTGTTTGTACTGAAAACAAGAATGTTTAATAATGAAGATTCAAAGATTCAAATGATTAGTAAGTGAAGATAATGAAAAGGGTTACATCTAAAACAAAATCATAACACTTTCTAGAGACTAACAGGCTAACTCCTGGCTAAAGCAATCTTAATCTCACCCAAAGATGACATTTCAGCATTTTCAGCCAAGGTTGGTTGTCCGTTTACTTCTGCAGGTGCAGGTAAAGGGGTGTCTTTTTGCATTTTCCTACGGGTCAGTCTCTGGTGTCTTTTCTCCTTGTTGAGTTTTTATTTCACTGTTGACTTTGTATGTAAATTGGGCTTCCACTGTGTTCTCATCTAATGTTTAATTTACGGGTGAACTGAGAGAGGTTTCTGCCAGACAAAGGATGAATTTTCACCTATTTGTCAGCCCTGCTTTGATTCAGACTTTAGAAAAATGTTTTGATTATATCTACAAAGCTTTTTTACATAGTATCTGTGTAAATATTTCAAAATTATATTAATGATCAGTGTGGTCCTGGTTTTCATTTAAGATGTTACATGATATTCTTCATGGATAAATACCATGAAAATGATGTATAGAAATCGTGAGTTTGTCAGGCCTGTTTTAGGAGTTGCTCTAACAGAACAGCAAACATTTTGCCAGCTGGCACCAGTGGACCTCTGTTGCACAATTGTACAAAGGCTTCCTGCATCTGAGCAAAAACTAACGTGATTGCAGTAAGGCTGCAATTTTCAAAAGTACAGAGTTAGTCTACCTCTACTCCCATTGACTTCAGTAAGAGCAGTTATGCAGATGTTAAACATTTTGAAAATCCCACCCTGAGAATCTACTATACCTGAACTTTTCTCCCAAACACTACAGAATCTGAACTTGTCTTTTTTGAGGTTCAAAGAGTTCAGATCACTATTTCTTTCCTGCCCTAAGTTACTTTGTATCAAACTCTCAGCAACTTAAAGCAGAAGGATCACAGGGGAAAAAAAAGTCCCAATACTGTTTTTAATGTAGGAAATCCTATGCAGAAATATATTATTTTCCAGAACAGAGAGGCTTGAATAAGTTAAAATATGCTTTGGATAAGAATCTTGGCTCTGAATTATATCTGAACTGAACATCTGAAGCTTTACAGTTTGCTCATCATTAATGTGCAGCAGGAACAATGTGTGAACACACACATTCTCAAAGAACACACTTAATAAACAGAATAGAAGGGACACTTCTCTGGTATTTCATTCCATTAACATTGGTGCTAGAAAATCCCCAGTCTGTCTGCTCCTTAAATGCGAAGTTATAGACTGTAGCTCATTGATAACAACAATCGGCCTTGAATTCAAATCTTAAAATTATCTCACATCACCTCTTCAGCAAGTGCTGATTGACCCACATTAAATAGACTAAGGGTATCTACATTTTGTCTGAGCTCTTGCCTATTAAAAACATTAATAGATTTCTGGGAAAGACCAAGCAATTGCACTGATTTATTGCAGGGATAATAAAATATGGTACATGCGTTTTTAAACAAAGTCTTTTTTTAAAAAAAGAGAGTGAGAGTACTAAGTGGATATGAAATGAAAGGATGTCAAGAGATGTTTAGAATTCTTTAAGGCCTCAATCTAGCAAAGTGTTTTATTATGTACTTAATTTTAAGCATAGAGTAGTCATTTTGAATTAATTCTGACTACTCATATGCATAAAGTTACACATGTTTTTAAGTACTTTGCTTGATCAAAGCCTTCAATGTCACATTCTAATGTCAGTTTACCCAGACAGATAATATTCATCTTGAAGTGATTCTGACAAAGATCTCTAGGTCAGATCCTCATAGCTCCCCTGATAATTTCATACCCATCGAGGATCTTATCACTCTATCTCTCATCTGCCATCAACCATTAATTTTACCTCCTAATTAGCAGAAGTATTTAGAATATTGGTTTCTTGAAGAACCCTAATTTCCTAGGTCAAAGAACATGGGGATCCTGGGGTTTTAGAGATGTAAATGATGCTGCTCACTGACAAACATTACTATTGAGAAATGTTAAAAGTAGATATCTACAACCTTCCATGTTAGTAAAACTATATCTTACGAATGTCTGCAGGGGGGCAACTATAGTCAAAACCAAATTAATGTAAAATAATATGCACAGAGTGAATTTTCCCATCTCTAGTTAATTCTGAAGCCTTTACTCAGTATTTTGGACCATTAGCAACATAAAAATATTTTATTCTTGGAGACCAATCCAAAGTTCACTGAAGTCAATAGAGCATTTCTGTTAACATCAGTTGCCCTTAAGTTAGGCCTTTAATGGGCTGGGCTTTCCTTGCTTGGTTGCTTGCTACCTGACAAGCTTAAAAATGGATATCTGTTTCTCAGAGACAAGGTGACTGAAGTAATCTATTTTATTAGAACAATTTCTGTTGGTAAAAGAGACAAGCTTTCAAATTACACTGAGATCTTCAGGTGTGTGTGGCTCAAAAGCTTGTCTCTTTTACCAACAGACTAGTCCAATAAAAGATATTACTTCACCCACCTTCTCTCTCTGATATCCTGGGAGAGAGGCAACTGCAATAACATTGCAAACATTAGTTTCTCAATCATTTCTGAGTCATCATTAATTACATCAACTTCTTGTCTTATTAATGGACAAATTTCCTATTGATATATTTATAACATCTATCAGGATTTGAGCCAAACCCATTCAAGTAAAAAGAAAGGCATCAATAGGCATTGAATTGGCCCCTTATTCAAATTATCCTAAAGCTGGTCAAAATTCCCCCCAAATTTTCAGTTTGATTAAATACTTAGTTCCAAAATTTAATTTTCACTGGAGGAAAATACATCCCTGAAAACTCAGTATTTTGCCCAGCCGTTGAGCTGGCTGTATATGATTTTTGCTTAGAAATCTTTGATAAGGCTCAGAAGCATTGTTTTTATTAATTTGCTAAGAAGTTTATAAAAAGCCAGAGAAGAACACTTGAAAAAATAGGAATAGTTTGTTAGTTTCAAGGAAGAACAGATTTTGGGACATATTAGAAATTAGTCTCCTTCTGGCTAACTTGCTTTGTTAACACACGGTATCTAATCATTCTTAAGAACTATAGACCAAGCTCTTGACAGAAAAATGGGATCCATTATGTTTTATGTAGTTTTAAACAGTTTTTTTCAAAGAACTCTAAGGGTCTCGGGACCAACTCACTTTGGTTGATCATAAACAGCATAAGCACAGGTCCTTCACCAGCACAGTTTGAGTCCTGTGTCTTTTACATTCCATGTAACATATCTGCCAATACTGTATACATCAGTCTTTAATCATATGAATCTCTTTTCCTCCCTCTATTATTAGTCGGTTTTAGGAGAACCTAAAATTGAGTGACTTAAATTTCAATAATTTTCACTTCCATTTCTCTCTATCATCGTTACAAGAATAGATTTAGAGCAGCCATTTTTTAGGTCTGATCGGTTTCATGGGAATTAACTCAGGTTGGGCACATTAACACTAAGTAACATGACACAGGTGAATCCCTGAACGGTGAGTTAAGAATATACTTCAGAGATTGAAAATAAGTGTGAATTCATTTCCATGACACCAAACACAAAGAGCACAAAAATGATATGAACATATCCCATTCTCGTTACAAATTTAAGACTGGAACCTATATTTTATTTTTGATTAATCTGGTCTAAGTCTGCAGTTTTTCTCTGTGTATGTTACTGAATAAGGAACTGAGAAAAAGGGGAAAACATCTCAGTCCTGCTCATGGCCATTTACTTATGCTCATTTAGGGCTTCATCCAAAGCCACTGAAGTCAATAACAATATTTGCATTGATTTCAAGATTCCTTGATTAGGGCCTGGCTCTGACACATGTTGAAGTTAATGGAAAGATGTCCAAGGATTTCAGTGGGCTTTGGATCAGGCCCTTATTTCCCAGATGTCAAAGGATTTGTCAAATTAAAACCGAAAATAACTTCATAAAGAAACAACTGTGAATTGGTAACAGCTGACTTTGAGCGAGCCCATATACAAGATTTAGGGACAAAATTAGGCCAAGGTACAAAATGAGATTAAACCAGCTAAAGATATAAAGGGTAACAAGAAAACATTCTATAAATACATTAGAAGCAAGAGGAAGACAAGGATAGTGTAGGCCCTTAACTCAATGAGGGGGGCAGAGACAATGACAGAAAATGTGGAAATGGCAGAACTACTAAATGTCTCTTTTGTTTCAATTTTCACCAAAAAGGTTGGTAGCAATTGGACGTCTAACATAGTGAACACCAGTGAAAATGAGGTAGCATTTGAGGTTAAAATAGGGAAAGAACAAGGAAAAAAATACTTAGACAAGTTAGAAGTCCTCAAGATGGCAGGGCCTGTTGAAATACATCCTAGAATACTCAGGCAGCTGGGTGATGATATACTTGAGCCATTAGCAATTATCTTCAAAAAGTCATGAAGGATGTGACACTAGTTGGGGAGGGCTCTGAATTACTACAGAGAATTCTTTCTTGGGTATCTGCCTGGTGGGTTTTGCCCACATGTTCAGGGTCTAACTGATTGACATATTTGGGATCAGGAAGGAATTTTCCCCTAAGTCAGATTGGCAGAGACCTGGGATTTTTTTCACCTTCCTCTGCAGCATCGGTCATTTGCAGGTTTAAACTAGTGTAAATGGTGAATTCTCTGTAACTTAAGTCTTTAAACCATGGTGTGAAAATTTCAGTAATTCAGCCAGAGACTAGAAGTCTGTTACTGGGGTGGGTGAGATTCTGTGGTCTGCAATGTGCAGAAGGTCAGACTAAATCATGATGGTCCTGTCTAAGGCCTTGTCTACACTGCCACTTACAGTGCTGAAACTGTCTTTGCTCAGGGGGGTGAAAAAACACACGCCTGACCAATCTGAGTTTCAGCACTGTAAAGTGGCAGCGTAGACAGTGCTACAGCACTGTTGGCTGTGCTCCCAGCATTGGGAGCTATTCCCCTCGCAGAGGTGGTTTTCTTACAGCGCTGGAGCCATGACTACACAGCCACCTTAAAGAGCTGCCGCGGCAGCACTTTAACGTCGGCTGTGTAGGCATAGACTGACTTTAAAGTCTGAATCCATAAGACTGGAAGAGGCAAATATAGTGCCAATCAATTAAAAAGGGGAATAAAGACAATCCAGGTAATTACAGCCAGTCAGCTTAACTTCAATACCAAGAACAATAATGGAGCAAAGGGCTGGGGCAGGGAATTGGGGCATGGGCGTGGTCTTACCTCTGGTGGCTTCCAGTCAGCGGCGCAATGGGTGTGCTAAGGCAGGCTTCCTGCCTCTCCTGGCACCATGGACCATGCTGCGCCCCGGAAGAGGCCAGCAGCAGGTCTGGCTCCTAGGCAGAGGTGTGCAAGTGGCTTTGCATGGCTCTCGCCTGCAGGCACTATCCCTCCCCAGCTCCCACTGGCGTGTACAGTCGGTGCTCAGGGCAGGGGTAGTGCACGGAGCCCTGTGGCCCTGCCGCCTAAGAGCCAGAACTGCTGCTGGCTGCTTCCGGGACTCAGCACGGTGTCAGGTAGGGACTAGCCTGCCTTGGCTGGGCAGCACCGCGGACAGGACTTTTAAATGCCCGGTCGGTGGTGCTGACCAGAGCCGCTGTGACCCGGTGCCTTATATTCCTTGACCCAGTACTGGGTTAAGATCCGCAGTTTGAAAACCACTGGTCTAGCTATTGCTTAGTCCTGCTTTGAGGGCAGGGGACTGGACTAGATGATCTCTTGAGGTTCCTCCCAGTCCTTCACTTCTATGATTCTTTCTGTGCCTCAGGTGCCCATCTGTAAAATGGTGATAATATGACTACTTAGTTTTATAAGATCTTCAAGGAAAGGACTTTGTTTTACTAGATGGCTATATAGTACCTAGTTCAGTGGGAGTTCTGATCTTAATTTGGGCTTTAGAGTACTACCGTAATATAGATAAATAACTCATAAAATGGCCACATTGATGGATTATTAGGAGCATTTTTTCCTCTGCAAAGCCCCTGGCCACTGCCAGCCCAGGAGTGAAGTGTGACATAAGCTCAAATATACCCCTTGGTTTGTTCATTTAAAAAGTAAATAATAAATGAAAGAGGACAGGTGGCTAAAGAATCCCTAATCAGCTTTGTTCTTCATTGTTTAGAGAAATATGCTGACAGTCATGAAAACTTTCATTCATTAGGTTTATGTGTACACGTCTACCCCGATATAATGCGACCCGATATAACATGAATTCGGATATAACGCAGTAAAGCAATGCTCGGGGGGTGGGAGGGTGCTGCGCATGCTGGCAGATCAAAGCAAGTTCGATATAACGCGTTTTCACCTATAACATGATAAGATTTTTCAGCTCCCGAGGACAGCGTTATATCGAGGTAGAGGTGTATCTTCATTGAGTCCTCCCCACTACTTTCCCTGCTGCTGTCATTGCATCATCTTTCTGCACTTTTTCTAGTTGGTCTTTAAACTAACGGAAATATTTGGAGAGCTTTGTATGAATTTATTTCATGTTTTGTTTTAGTCGTTTTCCTAAATACTTTACTGTACACTAAAAGGAAATTAAAAAGATGAAAAATAAATGTTAACGTACAGATATTTGAAAAGGAAATATGCAAGCCTCATTTCCAAACAAAAATAAAAACAGATGCATAAACATGGGTGGGGGGAAATGGGGGAAGGAAACTGAAAAGTACTATTTAGTTCCAGTTTTCCTTTACTTGTAACACATTTTTATTCCAGTTCACTTCCAACCCAAGCCCACTGTGACCATTTCTATATTTCTCTGATTGGGCAAATTACATAATTGCTATCCAGCATAGTAGCTGCTTATCCTTAGGCAGCAAGACACTACAGGTAGTGCATTCATTGGCTCATTATTGATGGCCTGTATGTATTGTGGGATCTAATACATGCAGTGTTGTCATTCCAAGATTCAGTCTATCACTGTTCTACTAATGCATACTTTATAGCATAAGGCTGCTGTTAAGTATAGTCCCTGACATGTCATAGGCAATTTGATATTTTAGAATGTTTTTGCCATTAGATTTGCTATGAAAATAAGTTACAAGTAAAGGATGGAGTGGGGAGTTGAAGGGGAAAGGAGAAAGATTGTACTTATTTCTATCTTTTTTCAAGTATTTTCAGTTTTGACGTATATATTACTATCTTTAAGACTATGTCAAAGCTTGTATCCTGTTGCTACAGTTTTTTGAGAAATGCCTCTTTTGAGCTAAGTGGTGGTAGATCCTCCATTTTGAGTCAGTGTGAATGAGGGTAAATTTGGCAAGTCTTGAAAAATATCTATATTTCAGTTAAATGTCTTTTTTAAGGCAGTTTTGTTTTTAAAGCTGGAAAAGCAGCCTTCCTTTTAGGGATAAAGATACCCTGTTTCTCTTCCTAAATAAAACTCATCTTTCTGGAAGTTTAGGCATTACCATTCATTGCAAACCTTACTGCACATTCTTTTTGATTGACTGATTGTTCCATGCTCTCTGGACAGTTTAGAGAATCTGGAAACAAGAACTATAAATGCAGTCTTTTGGGCTTTGAAATGTTGGCCATGACAAATATTTTCTGTGAAATTAAGTTTAAAAATACTTCCTTTCTTCCATACTTTTTTTCTTAACCTATTAGACTATAAACTCTTTGGGGCTTATAATGTCTCTAATGATTTGTTTGTCCAGTGCTTAACTCAATGGAACTCCTATCTTGTATGATTCTGGGTGCTATTATTACACAAAGATTCAGAACAGTGAGAATAAAACTTTCTGATGATATCAATATACAATATTATGTAGTTCTTTTTTTTTATGTTGAGTAACAGGTAAGAGGCACAATATATAACCTTTTATATAATTGCAGCTCTAAATATACTGTATATGTGCAAAACATTTTAAATCCAGTTTTAAAAATGTAATTTAACAAATTAAAACCCAATCCTGTAAATGTATCCTTGTTCCTGTTAAGAATTCATTGATTTCAATGGAACTCTGTGGAACCACAGAGGCCTGCCCAAACTGATCAAATATCCAGATCAGAACCTTAGGTGTGAAAGTATCAATAAAGTATCAAATTAGTTCATGAGAATCTGATAATCCTCCACTAAGCACACTACAACTGAAATCTCAACATGTTAATGTCGCAACCTAGGAATACCTTTAATTAAAAGTTATAATGACTTTTCAAATTGTAATAGAAAATGGCACATGAATCCCAAAAATCTGCTTATGCAACTAATAAATCTTATAAAGATAGTTTTTTCTTCATAGATATCTAAGTGAAGCTGAAAAAGTATACTTCAAATAGGGCAATAGAAAGATCATTATCTAATTAAATTAATAATCTCATGTATTAAAAGAAAAACAATTAAACCCTACAGGGTGTAGTTATCAAGATGTAAACAAGCCCCAGGGGCTTTATCAGGCACATGATACTGTCAAATGCTTTTTAATCCCAAGAGTGTGATTATCTCATGATAGCCAAAATCCCTGGAGTTTCTTATTGCTGCTGAGAAGTATCTTCAAAATGAGAGAAATCCATTTAATAATATTTAGAAATATCAAATTAGCATCTGAAGAACAATTTGTAGTATTGTTATTACTATCTTCCATGTAATGGGTCTGATAAATGCAGTGTCCTGGTAGAAATTTATATATCTACTATAAAGCCTTCTGATCCTCCTGTATTGTGCAAGCATGTAAACATTTATTGGGTAAGTTCCTTTTAAAAGGCCTCTTGTCCTTCTGATAAAATGGTGGCTGGTACAGTAGTTCCATCACCTTTTAGATTCTGATTGGTCAGAAAAACTGTCAAACTATATTACTATCTTGACCCTTATAACTAAAGGAAATTATGCCTCTAATTAGAATAGTTCAAAAGCATTGGAGCAGAGATTGAATGACAACCAATGCGGAGTAGCTAAAACAAATCTATATACAGAAAAAAATCAATGTAACCAATTATTACTTCTTAGAGTTAAATTAAGAGCTGTGATTAATGAGGCAGAGTATCTTTCGACAAGAAGAAAAGTGATCTGAAGACCAGTCTTTCAAGTTTTTTTTTTACTTTTTTTTTCCTTCTGGTCCCACTGATGTAAATTTGCCTTACTGGAACCTTGTTAGAAAACGATTATAGAGAAGTTGTTAATTAAACAGTATAGTAACTAGTTTATTATATCTGGGAAAGAAACAAGAGGACAAATGTTTCACTTTGGGCTGAATACTCACTCTCTCAGATTTTTACTCACTCCATATTTGAGGTGAGATTGTCCCAAATGGGAGTCTTGCCTGAATAAAAACAGAACAATGGACTCAGAATTTGGCTTAAGATTTTTATTATGTATTCAATGCAAAGTAAATAAATGTCAGCAGTTTACAGCAGCAGAATTCCTTAAATCCAGAAAGTAACACCCGAGATGATTTTAAAAAACAATTCGGTCTTTAATTTTCCTTGTTAGAATTCTTTGGGGTATTTTATTTATATGTATTTATTTATTAGTGAGTAGCTTGGTGGAGCAACAGAAAGGTTTTATGTCTAGATTAAAGAGCATGCAGTTCCTAGTGTGTCAACGTCAGCTAGAATCTCTCTCTATGGTCACCAGTCTGTTGCAGGGGGACCCAATGGCTAGATCCCATGTGCTTCTAAGCCAACTGGGAATGCATAGAATTTAGTCACTATTTCTAGCTATGGCTCTATAGGGCATACTCCCAGTCCAGACCTCTTTTCTGATGCCACTTCCTTGGTATGGGCTCTACAGTCTAGCCATCCTAGACACTCAAATCTCCCCAAATCACTTAGATATGCTCCCCACAGAGTTCAACAAAAACTATGAACACTCTGGGCTTCTAGTTTAACCCCCTTGGTGACAATGTAGCAGAAAAGCAAGGAACACAGGCATAGCAAAGAACTTTCTTAACCACAGTCAATTTAACAGGAAAAAGCAAATATAGATCTCTGTGAAATAACAAAAGTCCTGAGATGCAGCTTCCAACAGTCTGATTTCTCATTCTGTGGGTCCAAATTTTGGCAGCATTCAGACAAGGCAAAGTCTCCCCTGCCCTCTATCCTGCACCTCTGACCTGCAATGGTCTGCCTCCCTCACAAAGACGCACACATGCTTAAATAACCTGTCTCTTTTTGCCATGTTCTGCACTCCCTTCCCTCTCGGCTTCTGCTTAGATAGTCCATTGTTCCATGGGGTTGGGTGGCAGCTGAGAGACAATCAATAGCCCCAGATTGTTGTCTTGATGGCTTCTCAGAGATTGCGTTGAACAAGATGTTAGGCACATTTTTTGACAGGTCAGGGCACCGTCTGCAATGCAATACAAAAGTCACCATGGGCAAGTTTATTATTATCATTATGAATCATGACTCCTATAGTGCCAAAGGGCCAACAATTAAGGGGCCCCATCATACTAAACACTGTACAAAGTGGTAGATTGTCCTTGCTGGAAGAGCTTACAGTCTAAATAGACAACACAGATGCAAGGTAGGGAAAGGGATATAACATGCAAACAGATTGAACAATGCAGTTGCTGGAGTCAAGAACCAAAGGGAAAGGACACAGCCCAATTTGCTGGGGTGGGGTTTTTTTGCTCATGGTTTGTGTTATGAAGCCTGTTTGTGGTGTTTTTCCAATTTAATGCTGATGTCGTTTACCTCATGTTATTAAACACTTTCTGTTACACTCAGACTCCGTGCTTGCGAGAGGGGAAGTTTTGCCTCTTAGAGGCACCCGGGGGTGGTATGTAATTGTCCCAGGTCACTGGGTAGGGGCTCGAGCCGGTTTTGCATTGCGTTATTGAAACGGAACCCCTAGATACAGAACCCGTCCCTTGTTTCTGTCAACTTAGATGGGCAGAAGGGTTACAGCAGTAAATGTCATGTTAGTTCCATCATTTTTGTGGGGTTGGGTGGGAATTTATTTGGGATGGAATAAGCTAAATGGAGAGGGAACAGAATGGAGATGAGAGAGGAGTTGGATAAGGGAAAAACATAAGAGGGCAGCAAAGGTGAAGAGCCTGTGAGAGAAGGGAAAAATTGGAGCATGGAGTTACATGTTTCTCTGCTTACTGTTCCTCCCATTAGGAATGAGCTATTTAGATATTTATACTCATATTTGGTACTTGCTTAGTATCTATCATTGAAGTACATCCAAGTCTCTTATAAAGATGGAAATGTACTTTTCTAGTCCTATTTTACATATGGGGAAAATTGAAACTCATATATTAGGGCCCAGTTTTTTGCTCCCAAAATGTTCACTAGTTGGGAGTGACTTGATCTTGGGAGCCCAATTGAGAGAGACAAATCTTGAGTTTTCAGAGATGGTGCACATCTCCAGGTCCCCATCAGCTTTAATGAAGTTGTGAAGTTGAATTAAACTTCCCCAAATTAGTGCATGTTTCGGAAAGTTTCGGCTTTGGATTTAGTAAAGTTAAAGTATCATGGCTGAATTGGGAACAGAATGGGTCCCCAGGTTCCCAGTCCTCAGCCATCATAACTAAACTGCACCGTAATCCACACAGGGGTTTGCTCATTCTCTTTGTAACTTGATACATACACTTCTCTGTGCCATCTGACTGATATGAACACAAGACCCAGTATTATTATGGGTGTGTGTGGGAGTGTGTGAACCTACTCAGTTAGGTAGCCATCTTTCATCTGTATTCCACACATTATCTAATAGAATTGTCTCCTGGTTGTGAATAGAAAAATGGGAAAACACATTTCTCTCTGTGCACCATTGCATATGTTCTATCCCCAGCTCTGTTACTGAGATGCTATGTGAACTTGGATTTAGTCTGTTCACCTTTGTGGGCCTCTGTTTCCCTGGTCACCCTCTTGTCTGTCTAGACTGTAAACTCTTTGGGGCAAAGATTCTCTCACTATGTGTATGTACAGCACCTTGCATGATGGGGCCTGATCTCAGTTGGGTCTTCTAAGTGCTACTGTAGTACAAATAAACAACAAACTGTAACTGTAAGTCTTGTGTTACTTTGAGTTACATTGTGACATATTTCACACTATTCACTTTCAGCTTCCCTATTTCAGTAAAGTCAATAAAGGACAGCCAGAAGTTAATATCACAGATATTTTTTCCAGATAAGAATTAAGTCATTATTTGAAATTCTGCTCAAATGAACACAGGTTAGCAATATTTCTATATTTGTCTAACCCTGATACAGTATTTTTACCAAGGTCCCTTAGGCAGACACAAGAGTGGGTTTGGTTCAGACATAGCTTTGAATATATTTTAATATTAAATTTTCTATTGACTTGGCACTTATACTTTAATCCAGTATTCATTTGGTAAAGTGTGTGTGTGTTTGTCAATGTAGAACTTGCTCTGCATTTGCTATAGTATTCAGAAAAAAAACACTTTTTTGCTACACAGCTGTGGTTGACAGCTATGAGACATAGTAACTAAAATCTATTATGCATCTCAACTTTCTCAGCCATGCACATCAGGGTATGTAACCTTAATATTCTTCTTGTGGCTGTTGAAAGGTCTATGGAACTGACAAATGGCCAAGAAAGATGGTGTTAGAAACCAATGTTGGTCTGAACCCCAGATGCACTTTAATGTATTGTGAGGAGCTGAAAGACGTTCTAGTGGTCTAAGCACAGAGAGGGAGGCAGAAAATCTGTTTTCTGTTTTTTACACCGGAAGTTTGTGACCTTGGTAATCCATTTAACACCTGTGTGCATGAGATTAGTTCTGAGTAAAAATATTTGCCTTCTTCCATCACGTGTTAATAGGATGAATACATCAATGTTTGTAAAGTGCTACACATACAGTGACCACAGCTATTGATTGGATCATGCTAAGGATGTTCAGCACCAAAAACACTTGTATTTATCACTTATGTAAAGGGAGAATTCCCTAAGCTTTGAGACAGTAGAAGGCTTTATATAGTGGTTGGGACTAGTCACTAGATGGTGACATGATCACATGCACTAGACCAGTGTATTTCACAATAGCTGTGTGATGTTCAAGGCCAAATACTTAAAGAGACTATTAAGTCTAAGGCCTGGTCTACCCTACAAAGTTAGGTTCACATAAGGCACGTTAGATCAATTTAATAATGTGTGTGTCCCTTCCGCTGACCTAAGTGGCCTGTAAAATCGACTTCTGTACTCCACTTCTTCAAGAGTTGTAGAATTGATTCTACATCCATGAGTTGACATGAGGATAGTGTAGACACTGCATTGTGTAATTCTAATGAATTAGCCTCCAAGAGGTGTCCGACAGTGCTCTGCTGTCACTGCTCTGGGGAGTACTTCCAATTCCACTGCACGTCAACGAGGTACACAGGAAACAGTCACTCCCCTGTTAAAGCCCCAGGAACTTTTGAATGTTCGTTTCCTGTTTGATCAGTGTGGAGCACTCACTAGCACAGCTGATCATGGAGACTCAAGGCCGCAAATGTGCTCTAGCATGGTGGTTATTATTGCTGTGTGGGGAGAAGAGTCTATGCAGGCAGAACTCCGATCCAGCAGAAGAAACCCTGACATCTATGTCAAAATTGTGCAGGGTATGGGAAAGAAGGGCTACACCAGGGACATGCAGCAGTGCCACGTGAAAATAAAGGAGCTTCGGCAAGCACACCAGAAGACAAGGGAGGCGAACAGTCATTCTGATTCTGCCCCACAGACATGCTGCTTTTATGAGGAGCTGCATGTGATTCTCGGTGGCGACTCCACCACTACCCCAAAATGCTCCATGGATACCTTCCAGGATCTCCTAGTGACCTCCAGCAACAACAAGAAGGACATTGTTCAAGAGGAGGAGGAGGAGGAGACTGTCAGGCAGGCAAGCAGAGGATCCATTCTCCCCAACAGCCAAGAACTGTTTTTAACCCTGGAGCCCGACCCTTCACAGGACCTGTTGGTGGCAGAGCATGATGCTGGGGAGAGCACTTCTGATGAGTACACATTTCCAATCAAACTGTAGGGGTTGCACATTATTATTTTTAATGTTTAATCTGAACAA
This sequence comes from Trachemys scripta elegans, assembly GCF_013100865.1. Lineage (NCBI taxonomy): Eukaryota > Metazoa > Chordata > Testudines > Emydidae > Trachemys > Trachemys scripta. Next base: position 58,830,878 of record NC_048305.1, read on the forward strand.
AAAAAGTAGGTGTAGTGGGTATTGATAGATACTCCAGCTATGTAGAGGGTGATCTTTGAAAAAGACTGTTTATGTGCACAAGGATGGCCTGGGAATTCTCCATGGAGATCTCTAGGAAGCTTTCATGGAGGTACTCTGCAATCCTCTGCAAGTGCTGCCTTATTTTGTCCATCACGGTAGGACACTTTCCCACACCACTCCAGTATTAACTCTGCTGGCATCATTGCAGCACACAGCATTGCAGCATAAGGACCAGGTCTGTACTCAGATGCTTGCAGCATCTGCTCCCTTGCCACCTTTGTTACTTTCAGGAGAGTGATATTGCATATGATCATCTAGGGAAAACGGGGGAAGTTTTCAATGCTAGCCCTTAAACTGCAAACAATTCAACAAGTAATCTGCCCCTGTTTGGTGATATCTGGGTCACGCATCCATGCTTTCCCAAACGTGCCATGGTTGCAGTTGGAAGGGATCAGCATGTATTGCAACTAGCATTTAAAAAAAAAGGGGGGGGAGGGATGGTGGCTTCCTGTTTGTCTCCCAAAGGCTGCAGCACTAGACCTCTCACCCATGCCTCGTGGCCTTACTCACCATGAGTTATGTTACCCTTGAAGTCATTTGGGAACTGCAGTTCTTAAAGCATCATAAGCCACTCCTGCTAGAGCAGCAAGTTTCCCTCCACTGTTTTTCCATCCCCATTTAAGGTATGGAAGGAAAAGACCTAATACTGGCTTCTGGGCTGCTGTTACTCTACTGAAGCAGGTCCTGCTGCACAGAAGTGTGGAGTGACTAGCTAAATTTAGATGTCAGGATCCAGGACAAATGTTCTTCCATGTGCTGGATTCTGTTCTGTGCCTCTCCCATCTCCTATCCTATACTGCAGTACTGACTCCTGCCATACAATGGACACATGGTGGGGAAGGATCGCTCAGTGGTTTGAGCATTTGCCTGCTAAACCCAGGGTTCTGAGTTCAATCCTTGAGGGGGCCACTTAGGGATATGGGGCAAAATCAGTACTTGGGCCTGCTAGTGAAGGCAGGGGGCTGGACTTGATGACCTTTCAGGGTCCTTTCCAGTTCTCTGAGATAGGTATATCTCCATATATTAAAGAGTTGATGCTTTAAACATCATAGTTCCTGAGTGACTTCAAAAGTAACTAGCTGCACAGAGTACCTGTTCCACTGACTCACAAGAGCTAATCCCAGAGTGGAAGAATTTGTATGTTGGGAGTGTCCTACCAGAAGGCCAATCTCTGTGTGGCATCCATTGGACATTCTTTGTAGTATATGGGCCATTTGTCTCACCCTGTACTGTTATGGGCATGCACCTGTAGTGCTGGGATCTGGATCTTTGTGGAATAGTGGGCAGTATAATTTTACATGTTCATTATTAAAATTGAACTGTAAATGCCAACAAGAGAGAATTAAACTTAAAGGATCACTGTCATGATTATAGTATTTGATCACCTCCCAGCTATTAGTAGATTCTATTCTACAACATACTTGTGAAGTAAGGGTTATCACCATTTTACAGATGGGGAACTGAGGCACAGAGTAGATTAAATAACTTCCCAAGTTCATACAAGACATCTGTGTCTAAACTGAATGGAACCCAGGTCTTTCAAGGTATAGTACAGTGCTCTTTCCGCTGTACCATTCTTCTGATTTTTGGCTTAGAAGTTGATAGAGCCATATTGGAAAGCTGCAGTATAAGATATGAGTTAACAATGAATTGTTCAATACTGGGAACACATTAAGAATCCACAACTTGAAGCTATTAAACAGTAAAAGAAAAAGGAAACAAACTGTAAATGTGTATGGTAATCTTCCATTTATGATCCAATTCTTCTGTATTAAATTACAAGAAAGTGTAGCATGTAACACATGTATGAGAATGAGAAAATTATGCTGTGAAGAACCAGCTAGTTCCACTGCCCAGCACTAGTCCCTGCATCGTCAGGCATAGAAGTGTCCTCTTAAATTCCAGATTTGGATTTAGATCAGTTAGTGAAAATATTAGGCTACAGGAAAAGAAATTAACTGAACTCAGGGACTAAACAAGAGGAGCACAAATTCCCTATCTCCTTGTGTACTGATCTTAACATCACACATGCATAGGATCTATTTCATAAATTCATATATTGACATATGCTGCACTACACTAATAAGTCCCTAAAAGGAATATTTGCTGAACTTCCATTAACTTTGTAACAATGAGACCACAATCTATATTAGTTGTGTCCTCGGCACAAGTTACCTGCTTCCACCATACACCTATCGGGAAAGAATGTAAGATCACCTAACAGAAGCTCTCTTTGTTTTTAGTAGGGGTGAGTTATTATAGAAAAGGGTTTGTAATATCATGCAATGCAAAATCAATTTTGGGATGAAAAACAAGTGGAACACTTCTAGGAAATTCTTTCATACACTATTGTCTGTGTATCAATTACTACCGCCATCATCCAGAGTAAGATGTGAGTGACTGGCATATTACACCAATGCAAGTACTATAAGTTTGAAGCTTAAAAAATATATATATACACTACATAGGACTAGAGGTTCAAATCCTCAGCGAGATTGACTCAATCTTTCATCCATCTGAGTTAAATAAATTGAATAACATGCAATTTAATGTGTGAAGGTCTTGAAGAAAATTATTAGTCCCCTTTGCTCGGTGTTGGGATTAAAAATCACATGCCATTTTTCATACCTGTCCTGTGGCCCTAAATTTCCTGCTCATCTGTTGCATCGGGCACTGTGCATTGTTTCAGGGTTTATTTTCATCCTGTGTCTTACAGGTAACTATTTTTCAAATGTGGTGTAACCTATGGAATTAGAGGCCCCATAAAAATGTAAGGCCTTGTCTACACTACGAGAGTAGTTCGATTTTACTTAAATCGAATTTTGGGAATCGATATTGCAAAGTCGAACGTGTGTGTCCACACTAAGGACAGTAATTCGACTTTGTGAGTCCACACTAACGGGGAAAGCGTCGACATTGGAAGCGGTGCACTGAGGGCAGCTATCCCACAGTTCCCGGAGTCCCCGCCGCCCATTGGAATTCTGGGTGGAGCCGCAAATGCCTTCTGGGTAAAAAAAAAAGGGGCCAGGGTGCTTTTGGGTAACTGTCGTCATCCGTCCATCACTCCCGCCCTCCCTCCCTCCCTGAAAGCGCCGGCGGGAAATCATTTCGCGCACTTTTCCAGTCATTGACAGCGCGGACGCCACAGCACTGTGAGCATGGAGCCCGCTGCAACCATCGCTGCAGTTGTGGCCGCTCTCAACGCCTCGCAGCTTATCATACAGGTTGCCCTGAGGCAGATGCAGAAAAGTCAGGCGAGGAGGCTACGTCAACGCGGTGATGGCCTGAAGTCTGAGAGTAGCACAGACCTCTCAGAAAGCAGGGGACCCAGCGCCGAGGACATCACGGTGGCAATGGGTCATGTTGATGCTGTGAAACGGCGATTCTGGGCACGGGAAACAAGCACTGAGTGGTGGGACCGCATAGTGCTGCAGGTCTGGGATGAATCACAGTGGCTGCGAAACTTCCGCATGCGGAAGGGAACTTTCCTTGAACTTTGTGAGTTGCTGTCCCCTGCCCTGAAGCGCAATGACACCCGGATGCGAGCAGCCCTGACTGTCCAGAAGCGAGTGGCCATAGCCCTCTGGAAGCTTGCAACGCCAGACAGCTACCGGTCAGTCGCGAACCAGTTTGGGGTGGGCAAATCTACCGTGGGGGTTGTTGTGATGCAAGTAGCCAAGGCAATCGTTGATGTACTGCTGCCAAAGGTAGTGACCCTGGGAAACTTGGAGGCGATCATAGATGGCTTCGCAGCGATGGGATTCCCAAACTGCGGTGGGGCCATAGATGGAACTCACATCCCTATCCTGGCACCGGAACACCAGGCCAGCCAGTACATTAACAGAAAGGGCTACTTTTCCATGGTGCTGCAAGCACTGGTGGACCACAGGGGACGTTTTACCAACATCTACGTGGGATGGCCGGGCAAGGTTCATGACGCTCGTGTTTTCAGGAACTCTGGTCTGTTTAGACGGCTGCAGCAAGGTATTTACTTCCCGGACCACAAAATAACTGTTGGGGATGTGGAGATGCCTATAGTCATCCTCGGGGACCCAGCCTACCCGCTAATGCCCTGGCTCATGAAGCCCTATACAGGTGCCCTGGACACTGAAAAAGAACTCTTCAACTACCGGCTGAGCAAGTGCAGAATGGTGGTGGAGTGTGCTTTTGGACGTCTCAAGGGGAGATGGAGAAGCTTGCTGACTCGCTGTGATCTCAGCGAAACCAATATCCCCATTGTTATAGCAGCTTGCTGTGTGCTCCACAATCTATGTGAGAGCAAGGGGGAGACCTTTATGGCGGGGTGGGAGGTTGAGGAAAATAGCCTGGCTGCTGATTACTCACAGCCAGACAGCCGGGCGATTAGAAGAGACCAGCGGGAAGCGCTGTGCATCGGGAGGCTTTGAAAGCAAAGTTCCTGAGTGAGCAGGGTAACCTGTGACTTTAAAGTTTGTGTACAGAGAAGCCGAACCTGCCCCCGTTTCTTTACCCAGTTCATGTTGACTATCCTATCCAGTTACATACCCCCTTCACCCCACTTCCAACACACGTTTCAAAATAAAAATAGTTCTACTTTGTTAAAGCACACCGTTTTCTTTAATACTGTTTTCGCGGGAATTTTTTAAAACTGGGACGCAGACTGTGGTGCGGAGCGGGTGTAGTGTAGTCGCGCGAATGCAGCTTCTAAACTCAAGGACTGACAGGCTCCGCTGCGGTGGGATGGTTGTTTCAACGGAGCCTGTCACCCCTCCTGATAGGGACTGTGTGTATGGGGGGTCTATGTGACTTAGTGGCAGGGGGAGGACGGTTACAGATCCCCTGCTGTGTGGCTCTGTGATCCTGCCTAAGGACCGCCGCTTAAGATCTCTAACTGCCCTCCCCTGCCACAAAGTCACAGAGCAACCCACCCCCCACCACATAACATGAAAACAACCTCCCAGACTAACCAGGGTAAGTAGTCACTGCATCACTGCACTATGTATGTGCCCTGCTGCTGTGCCTGCCCCCGACTATGTACCCTGCCAAAGGTGACTGTCCTGTCCAATTACCAACCCCCTTTCCCCCCCTCCTCCAAAAGAACATGATGGAAACAGTAGTTAACAGAAACATATTTTTTATTATCAACTACACATGGAACTGGGAAGTGAAACTTGGACGGGGGCTTGTGTCAGGCGGGAAGGAAAGAACTTGTCAAACTTTGGGGAATGAGAGCCTTCTGCTGCTCGAGCTCTCTGCAGGGGTGGAGTGAGAGTTAGCAGGGACTCTGCCGCCTCTCCTTCTGTGCACTTTGGGTGAGGGGAGTATGGGACTTGGTGGCGGGGGAGGGCGGTTAGAGATGGACTGCAGCGGGGCTCTGTCCTCCTGCCTCCGTTCCTGCAGAACATCCACAAGGCGCCGGAGCGTGTCCGTTTGCTCCCTCAGTAGTCCAAGCAGGGTTTGAGTCACCTGCTGGTCTTCCTGACGCCACCTCTCCTCCCGATCCATGTTGGCTTGGTGCATTCGGGTCAAGTTCTCCCGCCACTGGGTCTGCTGTGCTGCCTGGGCTCTGGAGCAGGCTATAAGCTCTGAGAACATGTCCTCCCGTGTCCTCTTCTTCTTACGCCTAATCCTCCCTAGCCTCTGGGAGTGTGATGACAGGCTAGGTTGTGAGACAGTCGCAGATGGGGCTGTGGGAATGGGAAAAAGGGAGTGAATTCCTCAGAAAGATAAATGTAGTTGTGAACAAAGAACATAGTCTTTCTCTGTGAACAGGACCATGCACAGCACCTATCACATGCGCACTCAGCACAAGGTCGAATTCTCGGCCTTCGCATTCAGTGTCTGGGGTTTTGCAGAGCACATTTGAGAACCGTGTCAGGACAACGGAATTGCTCTTGCACGCAGACATGGTAAGCCGTAGATTCGTGGCAGCTTAAAACTTTAATATTAGCAATGGCCTCATTTCACATTGAAATCAATGTCGGTCCCTGCTGCCAGCAATCCGGCAAGCAGGAAGTCTGCTCCTGTCCCACACCCTCGCGGCTGTCCCCGGGAACGATCCCTTTCGGCTGCCCCTCTCCCGCCTCCACCGCGTGGCTGCAAACCAGCGGTTACAGTTCTGTAAAGGAACGGTAAAGCAGTCCCAACACTAACATTCCCCTACCTCATTCAAAGCAGGTCATCATGAGCGACATCACCCTCATGAGGATCTCTGAGAGCGACAGACAGAGAATGCTCCGGGAAAGCCTCCAAAGACCAGGGCCGTATGCCGCCCTGCTGTGCAGAGCAATGATTCCCGAGTACTTGCTAGTCTCGTGGCGCGGCAACGTGTCCTACTACGGAGGACCCAATAAGGCCGCTCTCCCCAAGAACCTAATGCAGCGGATTTCAAATTACCTGCAGGA
>NC_048305.1:59142182-59219897 GCF_013100865.1 Trachemys scripta elegans
GATGCAGACAAGAGCCCTAACAAAGTAAAAAGAATCCACCCTAAAAAGAAAAAGTACAATAGAAGGAAGATCAAAGCCCAGTCCAAGGCTGAAAGTCATGTCTGCAATTGACGGGTGATCAATCACCAAACCCAGAGGCAGCGTGGCACAGCAAGACCTATAGACTCTGGATTCAAATTAAAGCCTACAAAAAGGATGGGTGAGATGGAAAACTTTGGAGGAGGGTAACATTCTGCTGCCAACATGGAAGGGCATCGGTGTATGCCCAACAGAGACCCAGCTCGTCCTTGTGCCCGGCTTTCCTGGCCAGTTAGCCGCCACAAGCTACAAACCCAAGCTGCAAACTCAAGATACAGACTCAAGCAGGATTGGTAACTATGCAGCAGCTGCAAAACATCTGATGGATGTGTGTGTGTGTGTGTGAATGTATTAGGTATAATGTGTGTGTATAAAAATTAAGATATTAGTTATTGGTCATAAATCAAATTGTTATCATAATAAATGTGGCATCTTTATCTTGTCCTCTTTAATAAGATCCTGCTAGTTTTTATTGGTATAACACTACCCCCCAAATTCGACCTGGCAAGGCTGATTTCAGCGCTAATTCCCTCGTCAGAGGTGGAGTAAAGAAATTGATTTTAAGAGCCCTTTACGTTGAAAAAAAGGGCTTTGTCATGTGGACAGGTCCAGGGTTAGATTGAGCTAACCCTGCTAAATTCGACCTAAAACCGTAGTGTAGACCAGGCCTCAGAGAAGGAGGATTCTTCTCAAAGCTTCCCAGCACACAAAGGGAATAATTGCTGATACATTCCTTCAAGGGATGCATCGTATTCCCCTCCCCCGATGCTCCCAGATCATTCTGCAGGCCATTGCCAAAGGACATGATCCTTGGCCCTGCCTTTTCGTTGTCCTGCTCCCTGATCTTTTGGGGTGCACAGAGGGATCTGTTCCTGCTTTCCAGGGGGAACTTGGACTGCAGACTTGCCTACTGTTGCACAGGAGTGATCTGTTGGCAACCCACTGGCCATTGTATGTAATGTGTCTCCCTAAATGCCCATTCAACAGAGGCTAAATGAGTCTTTTACATATCTTAGCTACCGAGCTTGGCTCTTTAGCTTAAGTGGTAAAGAGTCCAACTTTTAGCTCTGGAGTTCCCAAGTGGAACTGTATGGAAGATGGAAATCTTGTGTTTTTGAAGGATTTTGACATCTGTCTTCATTAGATTAGGTATAAAACCCAATAACTGTGACATTATCCATGAAAGAAAATTCTGAAAAAAATGTGGGTTGATCGAGACATTTAATTTCAGCAAAGTCAAAATGCTTTATTTTAAATTATTTTATATATTACAATAGATACTAGAATACAAAATAAAGTCAAAATGAAAAATTGAAAGATCTCATTCCAAAAAAAGTTGAAATGGGACATTTTGACATTGTTGGAACTTTTTGTTTTTGTTTATTCCTCAGACAAAATGTTGGCAATATGAATTTTCAAAGTATTTAATCATCAATGACGGTTCATTCTCTGATATAAAATGGTTCCATCAAAGTTTTTCCAACCAGTCCTGGGTTCAATCCCCACTGTCAGTCAAGATGGCAGCTGTGACACTTGGTCCAGCCCTTCCCCTTTGCCAAGCAAATGGACACACTATGACCCTTTACTTGTAAATGTGAAGTTATGTAAATGTTTAATGTTTACCATACACTATTATGGTATATTTCAGTAATTAAGATTAAAGCAATACATGTCTTGTAGGCAATACCTTAACTGGAGAATTCAATTGACAACTATTGGGGGTGGGGAGGTAGAGGAGGGAATGAATAGTATGTGCAGTCTCACACACCTTGTTGTAACAATGAGTGGAAAGACTGGTTATACAGAATAACCTTACCTCCAAGATCAAGTGCTGTTTGCAGGCCTGTAACTGAAAAGTAACTGTAGAGAGGATATGCATTTCAATCACTTCCAGGTGTTGAGATCAGAATGTGTTTTATTTCTACTTATGGGTTCAGTCTTTCAAGATGCCGAGCAGTTCAGTGCAGAGCACCCTCAACTCCCACTGACTTCAATGGCAGTTGAGGTCTTGGTACACTGCAGAGTCGAGCCCTTACAGACCAATACTGTTTTTTCTTTCGCATGACTTGTGATCAAGATAACAGATCTTAGATGTAGAGCTGATTGGGAATTTTCCAATAAAACATTTTTCATGAGAAAACTTTGATTCATAGAAACTGAAACTGTTTACAGGTAAGTGTCAGCTTTGATGAATCATAGAATCAAAGAATATCAGGGTTGGAAGGGACCTCAGGAGATCATCTAGTCCAACCCGCTGCCCTAGGTAACCCATTCCAGTGCTTCACCACCCTCCTAGTCAAAAAGTTTTTCCTAATATCCAACCTAAACCTCCCCCTACTGCAACTTGAGACCATTACTCATTGTTCTGTCATCTGCTACCATTGAGAACAGTCTAGATCCATCCTCTTTGGAAACCTCTTTCAGGTAGTTGAAAGCAGCTATCAGATCCCCCACATTGTTCTCTTCTGCAGACTAAACAATCCCAGTTCCTTCAACCTCTCCTCATAAGTCATGTGCTCCAGCCCCCTAATCATTTTTGTTGCCCTCCGCTGGACTCTTTCCAATTTTTCCTCGTCCTTTTTGTAGTGTGGGGCCCAAAACTGGACACAATACTCCAGATGAGGCCTAACCAATGTCAAATAGAGGGGAATGATTACGTCCCTCGATCTGCTGGCAATGCCCCTACCTATACAGCCCAAAATGCCGTTAGCCTTCTTGGCAACAAGGGCACACTGTCGACTCATATCCAGCCTCTCGTCCACAGTAACCCCTAGGTCCTTTTCTATAGAACTGCTGCCTATCCATTCGGTCCCTAGTCTGTAGCAGTGAATAGGATTCTTCCTTCCTAAGTGCAGGACTCTGCACTTGTCCTTGTTGAACCTCATCAGATGTATTTTGGGCCAATCCTCTAATTTCTGTAGGTCCCTCTGTATCCTATCTCTATCCTCCAGCATATCTACCACTCATCCCAGTTTAGTGTCATCTGCAAACTTGCTGAGGGTGCAATCCATGCCATCCTCCATATCATTAATGAAGATATTGAACAAAACTGGCCCCAGGACCATCCCTTGGGCACTCTGCTTGATACCGGCTGCCAACTAGACATGGAGCCATTGATCACCACCCGTTGAGCCTGACGATATTGCCAGCTTTCTATTCATCTTATAGTCCATTCATCCAGCCCATAGTTCTTTAACTTGCTGGCAAGAATACAGTGGGAGACCATATCAAAATCTTTGCTAAAGTCAAGGAATAACACATCCACTGCTTTCCCCTTATCCACAGAACCAGTTATCTTGTCACAGAAAGCAATTAAGTTAGTCAGGCATGACTTGCCCTGGGTGAATCCATGCCGACTGTTCCTGATCACTTTCCTCTCCTCTAAGTGCTTCAGAATTGATTCCTTGAGGATCTGCTCCATGATTTTTCCAGGGACTGAGGTGAGGCTGACTGGCCTGTAGTTCCCCAGATCCTCCTCCTTCCCTTTTTTTAAAGATGGGCACTACATTAGCCTTTTTTCCAGTCATCCGGGATCTCCACCGATCGCCATGAGTTTTCAGAGATAATGGCCAATGGCTCTGCAATCACATCCGCCAACTCCTTTAGCATCCTCGGATGCAGCACATCTAGTCCCATGGACTTGTGCTCGTCTAGCTTTTCTAAGTAGTCCTGAACCACTTTTTTCTCCACAGAGGGCTGGTCACCTCCTCCCCATGCTGTGCTGCCCAGTGCAGTAGTCTGGGAGCTGAGCTTGTTCGTGAAGACAGAGACAAAAAAAGCATTGAGTACATTAGCTTTTTCCACATCCTCGGTCACTAAGTTGCCTCCCTCATTCAGAAAGGGGCCCACACTTTCCTTGACTTTCTTCTTGTTGCTAACATAACTGAAGAAACCTTTCTTGTTACTCTTAACATCCCTTGCTAGCTGCAATTCCAAGTGTGATTTGAACTTCCTGATTTCACTCCTGCATGCCTGAGCAATATTTTTATACTTCTCGCTGGTCATTTGTCCAATCTTCCACTTCTTGTAAGCTTCTTTTTTGTGTTTAAGATCAGCAAGGATTTCACTGTTAAGCCAAGCTGGTTGCCTGCCATATTTACTATTCTTTCTACACATCAGGATGGTTTGTTCCTGCAACCTCAATAAGGATTCTTTAAAATACAACCAGCTCTCATGGACTCCTTCCCCCTCACGTTATTCTCCCAGGGGATCCTCCCCATCAGTTCTCTGAGGGAGTCAACGTCTGCTTTTCTGAAGTCCAGGATCCGTTTTCTGCTGCTCTCCTTTCTTCCTTGTGCCAGGATCCTGAACACGACCATCTCGTGGTCTCTGCCTCCCAGGTTGCCATCCGCTTTTGCTTCCCCTACTAATTCTTCCCGGTTTGGGAGCAGCAAGTCAAGAAGAGCTCTGCCCCTAGTTGGTTCCTCCAGCACTTGCACCAGGAGGGGAAAAAAATCTCTTCATTTTTTAAAAAAGTTGTTAAAAGTTTCTAAATTGTCTAAACAGGATGTTTAGATTTTTCTGGATTATTGGTTTGGTAACATTTTGGGGATTTGACTGTTTTCCCCATCCTGAATTGGGACAAAATCCGAAATCTCAAAAATTCCCATATAGTTCTATCAAGAAAGCTCAGGAATCTAACTGGAACCATATAAACTCAGTTTGCATGAAGTAATAAATCCTATATAAGTAGTTACAAAGAAACACAGCTAGTAATTAATGAATGATGGCAAATGCAAAGCTATAAATTATATGCCGATTCCTGCCTTTTGCACAGTAGTTGAAGGATCTTTGCGAGACAATTTGTTAAGCTTTAGAACATGTTGCTTTTTTTTGTTTTTTTAACTCCAAGGCTTATTATCTTTCATTGGTCTTTCACAGTGAGGAGCATTGTGTCAGCCTGATATTATTTGACAAATTAGGGTTGCCTTTGTATTAAGTGAAATTATTAAGATTGGCCATTTTGCTTTCAATACCAGGATCTAACTAATCTACATCTGAGAAATTTCTCATTGCTGAATTTTGTAGCATACAACTAACAAGTTCTGGGCAGAAATTTTCTTTTATTGCATTGATAGTGCAATTTTTGAATGCTTCCTACAGAATCTTGGCTAATAAACACTGTCTGGTCAGATTTTGACTGGTCATTTTGCAGGATGCCCAGGGCAAACTCCTTTACTCTCACAGGTCTTAGGAGACAGACCTGTCCTCGCTTACAGACAACCCCCCAACCTAAAGCAAATACTCACCAGCAACCACACATCACTGAACAAAAACCCTGACCCAGGAACCTATCCTTGTAACAAAGCCCGATGCCAACTCTGTCCACATATCTATTCAAGTGACATCATCATAGGACCTAATCACATCAGCCACGCCATCAGGGGCTCGTTCACCTGCACATCTACCAATGTGATATATGCCATCATGTGCCAGCAATGCCCCTCTGCCATGTACATTGGCCAAACCGGACAGTCTCTACGCAAAAGAATTAATGGACACAAATCTGACATCAGGAATCATAATACTCAAAAATCAGTGGGAGAACACTTTAACCTGTCTGGCCATTCAATGACAGACCTGCGGGTGGCTATCTTACAACAGAAAAACTTCAAAAACAGACTCCAACAAGAGACTGCTGAGCTGGAATTGATATGCAAACTAAATACAATCAACTCAGGATTGAATAAGGACTGGGAATGGCTGAGCCATTACAAACATTGAATCTATTTCCCCTTGTAAGTATTCCCACACTTCTTATCAAACTGTCTGTACTGGGCTATATTGATTATCAGTTCAAAAGTTTTTTTCTCTTACTTAATTGGCCTCTCAGAGTTGGTAAGACAACTCCCACCTGTTCATGCTCTCTGTATGTGTGTATATATATCTCATCAATATATATTCCACTCTATATGCATCCAAAGAAGTGGACTGTAGTCCACAAAAGCTTATGCTCTAATAAATTTGTTAGTCTCTAAGGTGCCACAAGTACTCCTGTTCTCTTTTCACAAATGCACTCCCTGAAACCTGGGCTATTTGAGTCACAATGCCTACATTTGGGGAATTCAGAGACTGCTCCCTGGGGCACACACTTCACTCCAAATGAGATATGTAGTAGATGTTGCCAGAGCCCTACCTCATCCTATGAACCAGTCAGTGAAAAACATGCCATTGATTTCAATGGGCATTTCAATGATTCAAAGGACAGAGATGAGCCTGGGATGTAGGTGTCACTCCAAGCAGAAAGATTTGGCAGGCTGCCCAAATATCTTTTTATATCCGCCTTAGGGAAAGAATGAAATGCTGGTCCTATTTGAGTCCCCTAGATTGTGTATCCTGTGAGTTTGAAATGTGCAGCGTAATGTCCTTTTTCACACATAGCTAAAAAAAAGATGTTCATAACATCTTCCTCTTTTGGTTCATTTACAATAGGTAAAGATACCTGGAAGACATTCTAATTGGGGGAAAACATAAGGGAGAGAGACTCATAGATGCAGGACTTTAAGCTATTTAAATTTCACGCATACCCTCATAGTTTCTAATTCATGACACAGGTACATCTCCATTCTTATGTTTAGATATGGCCAATGATAGGTGTATATGCCTCTGCTTTCCCAACACTCTAACTCAGTCATTGATGACTACATGTCTCTATCTATCCTTTCTATTTCACTTATATTGCCCCATTACCTTAGTATCTGGCCCCCTCACAATCTTTGATGTATTTATCCTCAAACACCCCAGTGAGGTAGGGAAGTAATATTAGCCTAATTTGACTTAATGGATGGTATTTGTGCTTTTGTTTTCAGGTTTTTGAGTGTGAGTTCTATTTTGTAATCTAATTCTTCTTGAGAGAAGGTACAAAGATTTAGTATCTGAAAGCATGCCTTTATATGTTGTCTTATGATGCTAGTTTGCAAAATGTGCTGAATAATCTGAGCAAGTAAAGGGATGATACTTAAGGAAGGATTTGCTCCATTTAATCCAAGTTCATAAGCCTTAGGAGCATTTGAATTTTTATGACCTAGTTTATTGTAGTAGTGCCATTTGGGCTGTTATAGTTAGTTATTTCAGCATCTCCATTACAAACCTCTATTTTCAGAGGGTGGTAACTCAGCCACACAAAAAAGCCCACTTTGGGCTGAAATAGTGTGCCAAATTTTACCCAGAAGGAATGTTTCTTTCATTGTTAAAATTAACTAAAACTCTAATCATATTTAAATGATGGAAGAACAAACTATAATGAGTTTTAATTCCAATTTCTATGCACCTGTAACTCAAATGGCTTTTGGCTTCTTATCCCACAATTCAGGGAAGACAAGAGAAAAGTTAAATAGAGGAATATATGAAAATATTATTTGTATTATAATAGAAACTAGAAGTCCCATTTGTGATCAGGGCCTCATTGTACTAACCACTGTGCATACCCATGGCAAGGAATAACTCCTGTCCCAAAGAGATTACAACATAAGTAGACAGTACAGATAAAGGATAGGAGAAAAGTAGTAATATTATCCCTATTTTACAGATGGGGGGACCCAATGCATGAGAGTTTAAGGGACTTGCCAAATGTCACTTTAGCAAAGCTAGATACTGAACTGAGATTTTCTGAGGTGCAATCCACTAAACCAATTTTCCTCTAAAATAGATTTAGAGCTATCAACAAATATGTCCCTAGAAGTACAGTCAAAAGAGTATGTCTGTATGCACTGAAGCAGGAAATCTGGCCAAGAATACATATGTAGAGCCAAATAAAATGCAATAAATTCTGGTAGGAAAGATACGCACAGACAGGTGGTGATACACAATAGGCAATAAAGGCCACTTACATGAGTTTACAGATATTGTTCCTCGTAGGAACATGTGCAATGACCTTTAAAAAGGCAAATGTTAAGCAGATGTAAAGACATCAGTATCCTTCCATACAACGGGTGCACAGCTGCACCACAGAAATTGTGGCAGTACCATAACTGCATAATGCTTTGATACAAGTTTATGGGGTGTCTGCTAGGTTTCTGATTTCTTCTTGGCTTTTTGTTTTTGTTTTTTATCAGGAGGAGTAGTTAATATTGATGTTGGTGAGAGGAGGAGCAATACCAGTGTTCGTGGTGATCCGTGGACCCATCTCCCGCTCTACAGCCACCTTGGGGATGGCATCTGCTCCTTCTCTGGGGCTGATTGGGGTGATTTTGTGTTGAAGACACCATAACCGCTTTTCTTTCCCTACCACATTTGCGAGGAAGGAACTTCAATGTTTACCTGCATACTGGTCCTCTTGGGAACAGTTACTATATATCACTGGATTTGTGTGACCGGGTGCTAATATGGGATGAGGGGATGCACAGGAAGATAATAGATGCTGTGACATTCCACCTGGTGTTACCTGGACGTGTGATCTGCTAGGTCACTCCAATCCTCGACACTGGGAGCCAGCCTCTACCCCCACTCCTGGGCTGTTCACACACAACCTCTGGCATTTAAGCTGCTTGGATTGCGCAACCTAATGACACTAGCCAATATCTCCAGTCCTAGACACAAACCTAGGAACCTCCATCTTGCAGTGTCCAACTATGCCACTGGACACTGCAAGCTTATATGACTTTGTTAATTTAACAAAGAAATTGATATGCACCAGGCTTGTTATCTGACATACTTCAAACCAAACACACTGCTTCAGGTAGAGTAAACAAACAAATTTATTAACTACAAAAGAGATTTTTACATGATTATAAGTCAAAGCACAACATGTCAGATTTGGTCAAATGAAATAAAAGCAAAATGCATTCAAAGCTGATCTTAACACTTTCAGTGCCCTTACAAACTTAGATGCTTCTCACCACAGGCTGGCTGGTTGCCCTTCAGCCAGGCTCTCCCCTTTAATCAATGCTTCAGTTGCTTGGTGGTGATGTCTATAGATGGAGGTGGAAGAGAGAGAGAGCATGGCAAACACCTCTCCCTTTTTATCATGTTCTTTCTCCCCCCCCAGCTTTGACCCCCCCTTCAGAGTCAGATGAGCATTACCTCATTGTAGTCACAAACTGACCAAAGGAAGTGGGGTGACTCACTCGAGAGTCTAACAGATCCTTTGTTGCTGCCTAGGCCAGTGTCCTTTGTTCCTGTGGAGGCTGGGCAGAGTTTGTCTCATACATGCCCTGATGAGGTGTGAACTGCCCCTCTGTTCCTGGAGAGTTTTGCATGGGCTTGTTTTAAGCCACGAGGACACATTTTCACCCTCAGAACTCAGACTCGATATTTACTTACTTAAATTTAAAATAATGAAAAGGTGCCATAACAAATCATTAACAATACATTAAAAACAATTAAACCAAAGCAACATTAAAATATTAATTTCAGCAGGAACTCAGACAGCAGGAACCACTTTCCACTACATCACTGTTATTGGAAGCATGATTGGAGGCCTGGGACGTCTAGCCCTGCCACATCCATTATAGGGATCTGGCTTTCAAAGGTGTTAAGCGGCCATAACTCCAGTCAAAGATAATGGGAGCTGGAGTGCCTTGGCATTTCTTAAAATCACTCAGCAATGTCCCAGTCATGAGAGGTGCTGAAAATCAATCCACAATGAATTTATTAGTATTTTATGTTTTTAATGTTTTTATTTGTATTACTGTAGTGCCTAGGTGCCCTGTTCATGGACCAGGACCCCATTGTGCTAGATACTGTACAGAAAAAGGAACAAAAGACAGACTTCATTGGGAGATGGGAGCTTTTAGCATGTCAGAGGAGGCATTCAGGCTGGAAATTTAAAAGGTAAAACAGGCAGCTAGGACAAACTTTTGCTGATAGTCAATGGGAGCTGAGTGCGTAGCTTCCTATGACCCCTTTGAAAATGCAGCCTCAGAACATTTCATGACTAGGCCCAAAATATATCAACAGCTCATAGAAATCCTATTGCAATTATTTTACAGATTCCAAACTATTCTAATACAAATGTCAATGAAGTAGAAGATTTCCCAGTGCTTTAAATAATGGTTCTATTGTGGGATTTATTTTAATTATTTGGGGCAGGAGGAAGAGAAAGAGGGTTAAGTCTGCATTTGTCATAGCTTTGCTAAATTTCACTTTTTCAGCAACTGTTCCTAACAGGAAAATAAGCTTTTTTATGTCAAAAAATTTAGTATTTTAGAGCTTCAAGGGCAAGCTATGGATTGTGATGCTAACCATTATCAGTTCATAGCTAAATGTTATATAACTTACTGTAACTTGGCAGAAAGTTTATGTATATATAAATTCACAGATATTGGCCAGAATATGGAGAATAGCTGAGTGATCGCTAAATGGAGGTCTCTTACAGTCATTTATCTATCACTTATATTCAGGTCTTCCATCATTTTTAAAATACTATGTTTTAATATAAACATGCACATATGACTATATTGAACTGAAAAGACCATAAACATCCCAGCTGATGGAAAAATGGATATGGTTACAGTCTGGGCATGATATTTTTGTGTATCTTTTCAGGAAAGGAAATAATGCCACATTTACCTCATTGGGGTTCTGTACAGGTACAAGAGATCCTGGTTACACAGAACTCCTTGCAAAATTGGGGCTTAAAACAATCAATGAGGGCCAAATTGTCTTCTCAGATATGCTGGTGATTGTGTTTTATATTGTTAGTGTCTCTCTTTTTGAAATAAGAGATTCCCTACATGACTTGAGCTATAGTAATTCTAATTTAAAGAGGATTGCAAGAAAAGTAGCAGTCCATTGTTAACAAGTAAGTATAATGTCAAGTTGTATCTCTCTTTATTAAATGTGCTCTTAATGATGTACAGAATGAGGGGGGGGAATCCATATTTATTACAAATAGTTATAGCATATGCTTGGAATCCTGCCAATATCTCACTATGCAAACTGCCAAATACATCTTCCACAGCCATTCCAATCTTCTTCTCAAGCATGAAAAAAACCAACATTGAACCAGAATTCAAGGTATACTGTTAACATCTTTGGATGAGTCAATAATAATTAGGCTTGGAAGGATTAGATTTCTATTGGTAAATGTTGATTTCACTCTACACACACAAACCAACAAAAAAAATTCCATCAACTAAAATAAAAAATTACAGATAGAAACAGTAAGAAAAATGCTGCTTGAGAATGTTAGTAAGTTTTGTTTACCAATATTTACTTTGTATGGTTAAACGTGGTGTTAACAATTTGTGTTTTAACTGTTACAAAATTTTGACTTCTTGAATCTCAGCGTCTACTCTCATTACATAATTATTGTTTGGCCCCTCCTATTTTCTGACCTCTTCCCATAATTTTATGCAAATCAGAACATTTAAATATTTCAAAATAGAAAAAAATACCTTAAAACCCACAATTTTGTGCAACTGTGAAAATTTAAAAATAGTTAAAAATAAAAAAGTCTGTTGAAATTATAAACAATAAAAATTCAATTCTGCCAAGCCTAATAACTGTGTACAATTTTCTTAGGCTTCTTGTCGAAATTGTGAAATACCTTTATGAATATGCTTCCCATTATGCCATTTATGAAGACCAAGTGGTTATGGATCTAGATATTAGAATTACATATGCCTCTTATATGGTGTTGCTACACCATATCTACATTGCTTACTCAGCCCCACCCCTGATCCTGGCATTGCAGCTCCAATGAACCCAAGGTTTTATAGTTTCTGCATTTAGTAGCTGACTCCAGTACTCCCTTGAAAGATGGATCCTCAGCCAGTAGCTGGTAAATAAAGAAAGAGTAATTATTGCTGCATATTGTCAGCTCTCAGGGAGATAAGTCCTGTTGTACAGGGGCTCGGGTTGCATTAAAGTTTGCTGGATTATTTTTACAATATGGTCTTGCTTCATTCCTTTGGATATCCTACAATACAATTGTAAACAAGGGGTTTAAATACATATATAGTTAGAGATTGTTCTAGTATTGATTTGCAAATGTTCAAGCTGTAACATAGTTTTAAAGCTGAGTTGGGCTGGTAATCAGACAGATTCAGAAATATTTTACTTTGTTGTATGACAGATCAGTTTTATTCCACAGATATACTTGTTATAATCATTCACCCAACTCTAGTCTATGGATTGGCACTCATTTTATTTGATTTAAGTTCATTACTGTGTAACAAAACTGTTGTGATGGTTTTGTTACACAGTAATGAACAATCTGGGGTTCATTAAATAACAGACCAGAAAATGAGAAAGGAATAAAACTTTAATAAAAACAAACTGGAGAGCATCTCTGGTGAACTGCGGCAAATAGCCATTCAGTGTTCCCAACCCCTGCCTTTAGGGCACATCTCCAAATTCCTACGTTCATAATATTCTCACCTATGAGGGAGCATCTATAAATTATAATAATCTATAAACATATATCTACATCTTCCCTCTTAAAGAAAAGTAAATTAACTCATATGCAAATAAAATCTAAAATCTGCACTGGAAAATTGCGGTCCGTTATCACTAATGACTTCATCTGGAATTCCATGTCTGGAGAAGATTCCCTCCATGCTGGCTATCACTGATTTACTATTAGTATTGTGCAGTGTGCAAATTTCTGGATACAGACAATAATGATATGTGACTATTAAATAATCCTTTGATTGCCATGTAAATAAATCAGTGCCTACCTTGATTTATTTATGGGATAGCTCAGTGGTTTGAGCATTGGTCTGCTAACCCCAGGGCTGTGAGTTCAATCCTTGAGGGGGCAATTTGGGGATTGGTCCTGCTTTGAGCAGGGGGTTGGACTAGATGACCTCCTAAGGTCCGTTCCAACCCTGATATTCTATGATTCTCATACAGCCTTTGTGGAACTGGATGAGGTCTCAGTGGCTCTGCCTGTTGGTTTGTCTTGTCTTTCAAGCATGAAAAGTAGTTCCCTACCATATTAGCAATGTGATTGATCTGTAGCCAATACAGCGCCTCTCGTGCTATTTGTTTGCACTTCTCAGTTCCTAAATGACCCTCCTGGATCTTCTGTAACATTTATTTTTGGAGGCTTACTAGAATTACAACCTTATTGCCCTTGAAAATCACTCCATCTATCACAGTAAATTCATGTCTGTAGTTCCAATAGTTTGTTATACTTGGACTGCAACTACTTTTTTCTTCAGGCCACCATTTAATTCTCACTTCTTCAAGGATTCCCAGCAATTCATCTTTCTCCATTTCCTTTCTTATCTGTTGCAATTTCCTATTAACTATGGGAATTGACTTTACAATCAAATCTACGTAGTCTTGCATCTCTGTCTCTAAAATCTCCTCTGGTCTCATGGGAGCCACTGCTCTGGAAAGTGCACCTGCTGTGAATATGAATTTACTGGGCATGTAGGTCACAACCAAATCGTACTTTTATAGCTTTATAATCATTCTTTGAATCTTTAAGATCCAGTCATTTATCAGTTTGCTAAATAACACTGTCAGAGGCTTGTGGTCCATTTCAACTTCCACTGTCTGTCCATAAATATACTGTTTGAATTTCTCACAGGCAAACAATATTCCTAAAAGCTCATTCTCGATCTTTGTGCATCTGATTTCTGCCTCAGTCAGTGACTGGGATGCATGTACTAATGGCTGCAAACAATTTTCATGCTTCTGTAAAATCACTGCGCTTAACCCAGACTGTGAAGCATCTGCTGAAATTTTAATAGGCCTTCCTGGTGCATAGAACATCAACACTGTTTTTTGTATCAGTGCTGTTTTAAACCTTCTCATGATTCCTCCTGTTCTGCACCCCAATACTACTATTCATTTTTATTTTCTAGGCATTTGCTCAAAGCTGTTACTTTGGTATATAGATTAGGTATGAATTTTCCAAGATAATTAACCATTCCCAAGAACCATTGGACATCTTCCTTTGACTAGGGACATGGCATCACTTCAATAGCTGAAATCTTCATCCTATCAGGTTTAAACCTTTGTTGGAAATAATGTCCCCAACAAAGGTCAGTTCTGTAACCCCTAAAATACATTTCTCCCTATTTAGTTTGAAGTTTGCAGCTCTAGTTGCATCCAGGACTTCCCTAACATAAGTACAAGACTATAAAAAATTTTTTCTAAGTCTCAGCACAAAAATATTAAGGAACAACCCTGCAAATGTGCATTTGGCAATCCTCACTCATCTGTGCACTCCATTTAACTTAGTGCTGTGTTTGCTGGATCAAGCTTTCATGTGTTTTAAGCAGAAGGCAGACAGAGATGGAAGAAAGGAAGGAGGTGTTAGGTTGTTTTGCTTGTTTAGATGTTTAGACCATCCCTGGAGATTTTTAAGAGCAGGTTAGAAAAACACCTGTCAGGGATGGTCTAGATAATACTTAGTCCTGCCATGAGTTCAGGGGACTGGACTAGATGACCTCTTGAGGCCCTTCAGGTCCCCCTCAATCCTACAATTCTATGATTCTATACCACCAACCTTAAAAAATTATATACAGATTTTGAACCTACCCCTCCAAAAATGTGTAGAGGAATTTGTATTCAGTCCATTATAAAGATAGGTATAAGTTACAAAGGTTGAATCCAGATCTGAATCATCCCCAGGTTTTGGCTTTGAAGAGCTTTCCTACTGCTTTCAATGATCCCCAATAGTGGCAATTCTATTTATGGTTGAGAAGGTGAAGACTGTTCCCGTAAGAGCTTATCTGTACTTTTAACAGAACTGGAAAAAATGGGAGCTGCTCTGCTGTTCTTCTAGCCCCTGCTCAACCAAAAAGCAAAGGACATAGCACACAAATGGGCTGGTTTATCAAAGTTTTAATATAGAAGCACTGTCTTATGCAAACTTTCCTGTAGTAATTGCCTATATCTTAACACTAAGAAGTAAATAACATCAATGAAAGGATATTCTGAAAGAAACGTTTAACCACAAACCTCCTTTTAAAAATAATTACTTTAAAAAGTGGATGCTCTTTTAGCAACTAGATTTAATTTCAGTAGGGTCACCTGTGCTTCTCCTGAGATTAATATGAAGTGAGTCTTGAGACAATTTTAATAATTTTAACCTGGATGACCTTTGAACAAATAGAGTGCAGCTGTAATGCAGATTTTCATTTTCCTTAGTTTGCAAATGCAAAAAAATTCAGTTCATTAGCTACTTTTGTACTCTAGGAAAATTACTTTTTCACAAATTCTGTCAATTAGATATGTGCATTTTTAGCTGGAAATTATTTTCAGCAATTCAAAATATTAGAGAGATTAATGTGTTTTGGGTTTGCAAGGGAGATCCAGTTTTCAGAGTAAACATGTCATAGTCACAAGTCAGTTATCATTTTGTAGACAAAGATAAAATTTCAAGTACACAACAACCAAGGCAGAATGCATCCTGTTTCCTTGATACTGCATCAAGGAATATCAGTGGAATAGACTCTTGGAGAGCTATGTTCTTTGCTCCTCCATAAGATTGTGTAAATTGAGTATTGCTAAAGATCAAGCAAACAAGACAATCTGACTGGAAAGTAGAACCTTTGGGTCTGATGCTGGTGAAACTCCACAGTGAGTAGGCTAAGACAGTATTTTTTAGTGTTTGTTTGTTTTTAGTAATCTACACAGTCATTAGAGAGAAATGACCCATCTTCAGATTAAGTAGATACTGTAATGTACCTCCCTGGGCTGAAGATGTGCCTTGGAAAGATAGAGTATTATTCCCTGTGAGACTCTAAAGATTATATGACTCAGTATAACTAACATCTGTTGAAATAATGCACTCCTCTTGCTACTGATAATGATATTGCGCATGTATATTGTATAGTAAATCGATGCTGCTAGAGACGGCATTGGAAAGTGCAGCACTCTGCTTAAGTGGAAAGAGGGTCTCAAGGCAGAGAGAGTTCCTAATGCTTACCCAGACTTTACTTCTCTTTATCTGTTTGAGGAAATGAAATATTTTTTTAGATCTCATACCTTTTTATGTTTAGAACCTGTTCAGTTACATTCCCCTACACATCATATCACCCATAGCTAAGGCTATGTTTTAGTAAAAGTCATGGACAGGTCATGGGCAGTAAACAAAAATTCACGGCCCGTGATTTGTCCATGACTTTTACTATACCCCCTGACTAAAACTTAGGGAGGGGGAAGCTCAGGAGGGTGGCCCTGTGGGCACCGCAGTCTGGGGGGCATCGCGGGTGCTGGGGAGGTGTGTGTCACGGCCTGGGGGGGGTACCTCAGGTGCTCGAGGGTGGGGAGTCACGGCCCGGAGGGGGGCGGGCGCCGGGATGTTCAAGGTAGGGAGGGCTGGGGCAAGTTCCATACCTGATTCCTGGGCAGGGGCGGCTCTATATATTTTGCCGCCCCAAGCACGGCAGTCAGGCGGCTTTCGGCAGCTCACCTGAGGGAGGCTCCCTGACTGTCGCCCCCACAGCTACCAGTAGGCAGCCCCCTGCGGCTTGCCGCCCCAGGCATGCACTTGATGTGATGGTGCCTGGAGCCGCCTCTGCTCCTGGGAAGCAGCGACCATGGGTCCATGTGCTGCCTCCAAGAGCAGCGCCAGGGTTTTTGGCGCCCTTGGCGGGCGTCCTTCCACGCTCCCGATCGTCGGTGGCAATTCTGCGGCGGGGAGGTCCTTCCACGCTCCCAGTCTTTGAGGCACTTCGGCAGCGGGTCCCGGAGCGAGTGAAGGACCCGCCGCAGAATGCTGCCGAAGACCCGGAGTGCGGAAGGACCCCTGCCGCCGAATTGTCACCGAGGGCAGCAAAATGCCGCCCCCTCAAATCCTGGTGCTCTAGGCAACCGCCTAGGTTGCCTAAATGGAAGCGCCGGCCCTGGCTGCCTCCACTCCACCCTGTGCCCTAGTTCTGCAGCTCCCATTGGCTGGGAACTGCGGCCAATGGGAGCTGCAGGCACAATGCCTGCAGGAGGAGGCAGCACGTGGAGCTAGGAGCTGAGGGAGGGGAGTTGCTGTCACCCTTGTGTCAGCGGACTGTTGATGGTAAGATACAGGTATAGTTCTCAAATCAGCACATGTATGATTGAGAGTGAGTATCAAAAGTAGAGCTGAATGGGAAATGGTTGGTGGTTTTTTACTGTGGGGAGAAAATATTTAGGATTTTTTTTCAGTTGTTGGCAACCAAAAACATATTTTTGTTTTGTTTTCAGCAAAAACCAAACCCCAACAAATTTTAGATGAAAGCGGGGGGGGGGGTGGAGTTGTATGGAGCCTTTCAGCTACATGATAGATGAAGATCTCTAGGGGCACAGAAGAAAGAGATTCCGCTAAAAAAGCTAAAGTGAGTGAAGACTTGATCCCCATAACCAGAATATACTGGTGTGGGTAACAAGCTACTGGGTCTCCAGAAAAGACAAACCACCACGTGTCTCAGACAGGAAAATCTCAAAGGTAAGAGTTTGTGACAGATCCTGTAGTGGATACAGGGTTTATGATGGTTAACCAGAGTTCGTGAGAGCCTTATATTTAGATAAGTACCTAATCCTCTCTGGGTGCTTATCCAAAGCAAACTCTTCCCTCATCAGAAGAATTTATATGTATGTTTACTATGATGGAACTAGTTAATTACATTTTCTTAGACTATGCAGTAAACTGGTCCCAGTGTACCAAAAATGTTTGCATAGGGGCCTGTTTATTTCCATGCACTCTTGTGTTCATTCTGACAGGACTGGTACCGGCTTTTGGCATTCACATATGTTGTTTTTAGGCTATATTGGGTGTAGTGCTCCTGGGACTATTTTGCCACTACTGGGGGTAGGATTTGAATGTTTTGCATGATTCCTTTTTTTTTTTTTATCCTCGTAGTCCCAGAAGTAAGTCAATAATTATTTGAAGAGGAAAATTTGATTATTTCCAGCTAGTCTTTGATGAGTGAGTAGTGGATGTGTCTTTCTTTCTCTAGACCAAGAATCCAAAACCACCATAAAGTAAAAACACAAGGTTTTGGCTGGATATTTGCAAAGCTGTGCATGCTGAATAAACCACAAACTGGCGGCCTCTCTCTCCATGAAGTAGGATTGTCTGAGCCCAGAGAATACTTTTTCATTTTCATCTCAGAAGTCATTTTTATTATAGGTGAACAAACTTTGTGAACAGTTCAAGCAAGCAGTGGCTGAAACATCCCCAGGGTATTTTGTTTGAGGATGGTCTGAATGACTGTTGCTATATTATACATCAAATCTCAGAAAGAAGTCAGGCCACTGTGGTGCAGAAAACTTATGTTGTTTCCCTGTACTTCATTATGTATAGATTTGAGAATTAATATCAAGAAGTGTCTGTCAAGACTGAGTGTTGAGCCAAAGAAGAAGATTTAAAAATTGAGGTTAGATATAAAATAAATAAATAATGATTTCCCTCCCATGGCCAAGTTCATAAAGCAAATGGTCCTGCTGTGTGCCTTGAAGCAATGTATGGCATACTGCATATTGCAAGCACACTAAATCTTAAAATCCTATCATACATATACAGCGGGTAATATCCTAGGACCAAGGCAGAGGGTGTGTGTGTGTGTGTAGTATAGCACTAAGCTTCAAGCAATCATAAAACTGCATTTTTTAAAATTAAGGTTAATAAATGAGTATTTAATTGTGCAAAAAAACCTAAAGTGACTGGTATGAACTTAAAACATTTTGTTCTACACAGTGCAGCAGAGATGGTGGTAAAAATATTGTCCTCTGTTATTAGGATGTGACTGAAAAGTTTCTGCTAGTTGCATCAAGCCCTGTTCCATTATATCTGCCATAAAGCCATGTTTACTATTTACTGCTCCTCAAGGGAGAACTTAAACAGCCTGAAAGATCATGACAGATGCTAGTAGCATTCTATGTAATCACAACTTCTATCCACTTAATTGTCAGGGTCATTATCTGTGAAATGAGATGGCTGTGAAGTTTGGGAAAGAAACAAGGAAGTCATATTTAGGGTTAACTGTGGAAGTTATTATTGTGATGGTACTGAACAGTGAATTTCAAAACAAAGAATGATTAAGGAACAAAACCAAGCTAATATTTTAAATTCAGTAGGGTGTTACAGTTTACAACATTAGAGGCAGGAATTGAAGAAAGATTAAAACATTGCTGAACAAATACTTATATATTATTGTGTGACTACACAAGCTTCAGTTCAGGAAAATATTTAAGTACATGCTTAAATCAGTCACTCATCAGGAACAACACTTAAGCAAGTGCTTAACTCTAAACATGCACTTAAGCAATGTTTTGAATGTGGATGATTTCCAAAATGGGAGATACAATAGAATATTGCATGGCTAGCTATAGCAATTCATGGCTGAAATTTGAATAAATTATTGGACTGTGGTTCTTATGTAAAGCCATAGTTTAGTATGGAAAAATTCATCTGGATCTCTCAGGATCCAGCCTCAGTAGGGTATTTGCTTAATGTTACAAAACAAAACCACTCTATTTTAATATTTAATCTTTGAGTTCATTGAAATACTGAAATAGCATTTTAACTTCTTAAATAGTTTAAATATTAGGCAGAGCACAAATTGTATGCTGAAGATGTTGATTTTTTTTTTTTAATTTTCTTTTAGGAAATATATTAGCATATCACCTTTCTATGTTCAGACTGTTTGCTTTATTGCCTGCAGAGGTATTTTTAGCATTTCAGCTATTTATCTGAATATAAAAATTAATTCTTTATAAGAACCCCTCATGATATTAAGTTGCGCTTCCTAAAGAAACATTTTTTCTCTCCTCTTAGAAGTGGAAAAAGGGATGTAGTACAATTAGATTCTCAGTATAAGAAACCTTTTCAACACTACTGCAGACCATTTGATTTCTGAAGGATAACCTTTCTAAAATCTATATTTATTTTCCTGTGAAATTCTCTTCTCTTAACTGGCTATCCATGCAAATTAAGCAGCAAAGGAACTATTGAGCAATGGTAGTCTTGGCATAGAAACAAAACAGCTGGAATAGTTTAGAATTACATCAACCCCTTAAAGTCTAAACAAGAAATATAAAGACCTGCTATATTTTTAGGAGGAGAGAGTCAGTGATGTCAGTTGTATGAAGGCTTCAGAAACAAACAACTATTATTCCCATACGTTGTTTTTCAATAATATAGATTATGTATGATGTCTTGTGCTATATCATGTTGATGACATCATCAGTGTCATGCTATCAGATTATTATAGTTCCATTATGAATACAGCACTAGATTATATCTAACATAAGAGTGAATCAGATACGTTTTGAAATTATTTTGGACCAATAGAATATAATTGCTAATGGCTAAAGTTTATATGTCTCAATAATGGACTTATTCAGGTAATAAAAAGCCACATCTCAGATTTAAATGGGGTATGTTCCTTACGTTTTTATTTTAAACACAATTCTTTTTCCCAGGGGGGAAGGAAAAATTGTAATTTCCACTTTAATTTTCCTTTCATTCTAAAATGTGTGATATTGACAATTTCTCCAAACCCTGAGCAACATTATTATACTGTACACAGGTCACACTGTGGATGAATATAGTTCAGCATTAATCTAAACTGTAGACTTAAAGTACCTTCTAGTAACACAAGTGTAAGCCAGGGACCCAATGGTGCTAAATGACAGTGGGCACAGTGGGTGCCTAGGGTTTTACAGGGGTCTCCTGGGTTGGATATGTGCATAATATGAAGTCTCGACTGAGAGCCAGTAGCCCATTTGCCATCATATTTATTGTGAAATGTATATAAGGATAATATTTAAGGCGTTATGTATCTATACTGAAAATCATGCTCTTGAGGTCTTGGAGGTAAAGTCATGAAGAGGTGACATACTTCTGAGATATTCCTTTCAGACAGGAGATAACTAACACTTATCTTCCTGTATGATCCAGTTGTGTATTGCACATCTATTTGCATAGTGAGCCAGGTTTGAATTAAGATATTGAGAAATCTACCAAAGGGGAAATCTACAGGATTAAACAAACAGCAGGGGGAGGGGGGAAGTGTCCCGTTTATGAATAAAGACAAGTATTGATCTGATCTATCTTGGAGTGCAGAGACATACTAGGAGGAAAATTGATAGCATGTATAAAGAAGAGTCACAGCCTGTCTCACTGTAAAGCACTGCAAATATTTTGGGTGAGCAATGCTTTACTAGACTTCAAGGGTATCTTGCTAATTAAGTCTAGGCTCCAGAGTGCGTGTTCTGATTTTTTATGTAACCATTTGTTTCTAATATTTGTTTCTAATATTTCTACTTGCTACTACTTGACTATGCTTTGTTAAATACATTTATTCTTGATTTTGCCATAAACTAATCTAAGAGCTTTGTGTTAAGCATTGTGATGATCTGAGGTGAAACTAGTAAACTGGGATGTACTCTTTCTTTGGAATTGGTGATTACTGAATGTGAGTCCAGTGGACCTCTAGAGGGTCTGGAAGTGCTCCAGGGAGATGCTTGGAGGGCTTAAGGGTTGGAATATGCCTAGCGCTAACACGTAGAGTGACAGTGAACCTGTGAGGCCTAGAGGGGAGTGCTTGTGTTGGCAGAGGCCTGTGGAGTCAGGGAGCATGACCCCGCAGCAGATATATGTAAGGCTTCCTCATACTAAGGGCAGTTGGTAGTGAGGTGCCTCACAATCCTGGATACCTCAGGGAAGCCTCAAGTTCTCATTTATTTAATAAGAAAAAGTTTGATTTTGTGTTTCCCGGATTAAGTAGGCAATTGGGATTATTAAAATACACTTTTACCTTTAATTATTTAACCATTTTATTCAATTAAAAACACATTGAATATAACCACCCACCCATCCACAGAGGCAATTCTTGTGTAGTGTCTTATCTTTTGATAGCCTCATTCCTTTTAATAATCCCATTGCAGGGTACAGAAAGTCAGGCAACCTCTTTGAAGGGTCTGTTGTTCTTAATTATAATTTCCCATGTCTTGGGCAGGCTGTACTCCCTAAAGCTTTTTTGGCTACAGTATGAGTATATAATACTGTTAAATACATATAGTCGGGCCCAGATGAGATTGATGACCTGCAGGAGCTGAAAAATCACGCTGGGTGATCCATGCTAGACCAGCTACTGCCTAACGTGCCTACTGCTGGTGCTGTCTCATGAGGATGAGGAGCCACCTGGCTTTTCTCCAAAAAGGAGTTCCCAACAAAATGGGGCCATGGGAGAGCTATAGGCCAGTATCACAGGATGACTGGACTTTTAAGAAGAAGAGGCCAGTGCACCTGTGACTCACTTGCCTCCCAGAGAGCCAATGCCATGATGCTGAAAAGGGCCGAGTGGTTGGACTATGTTTAAGTGAAGAGCCACCAGACAGGTCACACTCAGATGGATTGGTCTGAAGAGTAGGGACCTGAAGCAAGGGCAGAAAGGAACTGGGACTGGAGTGGTGGTGGTGGTGGACTCACGTGGGTGACCTGGAAGTCCCTGAAAAGAGAAATGGAAAATCACTGTACTGTTCTGTGTTATACTGTGGGGACTGGGAAAGTGGTTTTACCATGAGGGTTCCATGGAGCATTATACATTTACTGTGCTTTTTTTGTGGCTGGACCAAGGGGAAACCGAGAGAGACATATGCTGCAGCCTGATGCAAGGTATTATGGTGGAGAATGTGAGCACTTCTGTCAGCCCCTGATTAAAAGTATGCAGCAAATAAGAGGTTTCAAGGAGTGAAGGCTGGTAGCACTGCAAAAATGCAAGCAAAAATGGAAAGAATAGAGTGAGTTAGAGACTTGCCCATATGTAAATTGGGAGGAAAAGGCTGATTTGCTAAGGTGAATTGCAGGAGGGGGGCACCAAAATGCTACTGGGGGCTGAGATGTGGACAAGGTTATTTGTATTTTTTGTAAAGAAGTTGGCCTTAATGAGAAAACAAAACAAAACATTGCTCTTGAAAGAAACAGGTTCCCCTCTGAAAGAAATGCAGGGACCCCATGAGTCAGCAACAGAAGATGCGAGTGTTGGATGAGACAAATGCAGATCAAGTAGAGGTGATAAACTGTACAGCCCCTTAGCAGACCAACCCAAGTGAAGGTGAGAGAGAGAAGTGAAGAGGACTACAGAGGTTGATGCAAATCACGCTGATGGGGATATAGACACAGAAGCTGTTGTGGGAACAGATGCCACAGTAATGGCAGTTCCTGACAGGGCTGACCAATCAGTGATGGTGACACTGAGGCCTTGGCTACACTTACCCGGTAGTTCGACGGCTGGAAATCGAACTTCTGGGTTCGACTTATCGCGTCTAGTCTGGACGTGATAAGTCGAACCCGGAAGTGCTCGCCGTCGACTGCGGTACTCCAGCTCGCCGAGAGGAGTACCGCGGAGTCGACGGGGGAGCCTGCCTGCCGAGTGTGGACCAAGGTAAGTTCGAACTAATTCGAACTAAGGTACTTCGAACTTCAGCTACGTTATTCACGTAGCTGAAGTTGCGTACCTTAGTTCGAATTAGGGGGGTAGTGTAGACCAAGCCTAAGTGAGGTGCATGGACCAAGCAGGTTCACCATAGTGGATACCTGAGAGACTTTGATGCTTCATGAGAGGCCAAACAACAAATCCTGAAGAAAAAGGAGCAGTTACTTACTGAAGTTGACCACCTGAAAAGAGATGGTGGATATATAGGGCAGTCTCCAGTTGGGTGGTAATGTTGGCCCTGAAGGCGAACAAGGTTTGGGAATGGAGTAGGTCTATCACAGACTGTCTGGCCGTTTAGGGCAAGTGGGAGGCAGCCTTGCCTCAGTCCTGGCAGCTATCCCCCAGCTGAATGAGATGTGGAGACCTAATTCTAATGACCGACTCCAGCCGGGGGGGAGTGGGAGATCAGAGATGACTATATAAACAGATTGGAGAACTCAGGACAGACCCAGGAGAGAGGTCAGAAGATACCTTCTACCAGAAGGGCCTGGCAAAACTGGAGAGAAGAAAAGGCAGCTTGGAATGAGATGGGAGACAAGTCAGGAGAAAGGCTCTGTGTTCAGCTATGTGAAGCAGCACATAACCCTTCAGAGTTGGTTGGCCCAAAGAGGACAGAAATAAAAGCCCCAACCAGTGGTGAGTCCCAGGAGCGGGCAGGCAGATCCATGGAGGGCAGCTACATGAACACTGAAAAACCATTTCAGGAGGACAGTCTTTTTGGCTGACTGTTGGGGGAACCTGAAGACTGTGCCCAGGAAAGGCAACTAAAGGCTTGGAAATAAATAAAATACAAATTAAAAAAAAAAACCCTTGGTTACCTACAACCTCCTTTAAAAATGCCTGCTACCCAGAAAAAGAAGAAGGGAACAAAGCTTTGACAAAATTACAGCTCTTTGGCATAACGATCTACCACTGAACTCAAAGAAATCTCATTTTTATTAAGCGGCAGTCATATGACTTAATTTGATAATTACAGTCTTGGCTAGGGAAAGTCCCTGAATGTAGGCTTGATCTTCAGGAGTGCTAAGTACCCAAAATGTCACCTGAATTTGTGGGTGCTCATTACAGTTAATTTGTTAACTCAGATTTGGCATAGTCTGACTGTATTAACACTGTTGTGGTTAAGTTAATGTAAAAAAGATTCATGAAAACAAAACAAACAAGAGTCATCCTATAGATGACTATCCAATTTCCAAGCAGAGTAATAAAATTCACTGGTTTGGTCAGAAAAATCCTTTGCAGGTAGTGATGGATCACATGAGGCATCCAAATGCTCATCTGAACTTTGAAACTCTCCAAACACCATTAAAGAGCTTCCTTCCTTCTTATCACCAACCAGCAGTTCTCTGCCACTTCCTTTGAGCAATCCTCCCATGAAAATGCACTCAAGACCCCTGCACCATGAAATCAACCCCTCCATAATGTCCTTTTATGATTCATTTGTAGACTGTTTTACTCCTTTGTGCAACATAAAGCCTTCACTGGACGGAGATGTAGCTCATTCTTTTAACTCTCACTCTCCATTAGTGATTTGGATGCAGGTGATTGTACCTACTGCTTTGTGCAAATTATTAACCAGGAATCAGAGCCCAGGGTCTGAACTAGGAAGCAATCAGGTAAAGGCTCTAGCTAAGCCGTGGTAAATGCTTTGAACAGCCAGTGAACTCCTGCTGCAACTGGGCATAAGAGTCTGGACTGCTGATTCTTCCAACCAATCAGGCAGTGTAGCCCATTAGTTCAGCTGCACTCCTTAGCTTGCCTGGTGAGTGACTCTGCTGCAGATGATGATTCCTGACACACACTCTCAAATTAGGTAATCTTTTTTCAGTAGTACTAATAACAGCATTCTAGTTATGCCTATGTTGTGCTAGACACTGGCCACACACACAGGAAGATGCAACACTCCTTCAAAAATCTTACAATATAAAGCCTGATTGTTCAAATTGCTCCATGTTTGTAGATCTAGACTAGCATGAGGTTCTGTTAAAGACCTGGAGTTCTCATAGTCACAGGAGTCCACCTGACTAGACGAATTAGGACCAAAAAAGGCAAACAACATATGAAGAGTGAGGAAGAAAGATGCAATAAAAAATATGTATGATCTTTATATGGGTTATACACTTTTCAAAACAAAATAATCAAAACAGCCATAAAAACTGCCCCTCAAGCCAATGGGGAGCCAATTGTTTATATAGAATTTTATATAGGCTAAGGCGGTATTGACTATAGTCTTTTTAATCTATAGCAAAGATGCTGAATTTATACTGTATTGGAAGCTTGTTCTTATGGTAGATTAGCTTGATAATATATCAGGATACAGCAGTGAAATGAAATCAATGTTCAGTATTTATGGGAATGCTACTGCAATTCTTTGGAAGGAAAACTGCACTAAGGGTGTGTGGGAGCTTTGTGGAATTAGTAGAGAAAGCTGCAGGTGAACTATCCCTGCCTTCCCAGTGCACAGACAGAGACACAAAACCAGATGGTGTTTTGCATTCACTTCAGAGTTGGGCTATTTGCTGAAGTTCAGCCAGAAATTCACACCATGCTTAGTACAACCTAAAGAAACTGGTGTGTTGATGTATTTGAAACTTTCTTTTTCTTGTTCTCTTTTCAATACTGTGGTCACAAGTGAAACATTAAGGTGATGGAGACCTTCCCACACCTATACTAATAATAATTTAAAAAGTAAGATTATTTTTTCTAAGCACCCTTCATTTAAAACAAATATTTATACCCCTTTGATTGTGAAATGAAATTAAGGACCAAGTTCTCTGCTGCCTAGCTCCACCAACATTAGTGAAGCTTTACTGATTTAAGCCAGCTGAAGGCCATGTGGTTTGAAACAGGTTTTTTTTTTTTTTTTTTTTTTTTGGACTTGCTCTGCTATCTAGTTATTTATCAATAGATTATTTAAGTATTGACCAGTCTGTAGTTGGATGATAGAGGTCATGTGATGCTTTTGTGAATAGCTTGTAAACCAATGTCTAATTATGCAACTACCCAAATGCAAATTTTCATCCCATCCAAATCCATTAATGCCGTAAAAACACAATATCCTCCTAACATAGGGGAAGTATTAAAATTTCAGGGCTGAACCTTCTGCTTTGCTGAGTGGGGGAGCTCCAGTCCTGAGCCAGGTGAGCATTTGTTCTTCCTCCAGCACTGGGGTCAGTTAGGGGCTATACCTGCCCAAGGCATAAGTCAGAGAAGCCACCAGAATGCTATAACTTATGCCAGCTGCAATGGACTGTTAGGTGCAGTGCAAAAGGATTTAAGCAATGCTGAGGATTGGGACCTCAGTTTGGATTTAGCTTATTAACTTGTAGAACTAGGAAGTCACAAAAATCATTCCTGTGACAAGAAGCAGTGTCTGGTCTTAGAATCTATGAATCTCAACGTATTACAGGTAGCTGTTTAACTCCTCAGTTCCCAAGCAGAAGGTAAATTATGGTTGATAAAATACCTAGCCTATCAGTACTGCATGTTCAGAATTCCACAAACTTTTCCAAAACAGAGACAGGCTAAACTGAGAAGCACTGCAGGAGGATTACTATACCACAGAGAGTAGTATAGTAATACTCATCTGCAGTACAGATACATTGTCAAAGCAATACATACTCAAAAAGGGCCAAACTTAACCCTAACATAAGTGGTATGTGCAGATACATAACTGTATTTGGCCCCAAGCAAGTAATAGTATACAGTGCACGCTGTTTATTTAAAGGTTTGATGAATTACTGTTTTCTACTTGAATTAAGGGGCTAGTACATCCAGACTATGCTGATTTTCTTCACTGCATTTGAACTACTTTCTTTTAAGCTGAGGGATTCTTACAAACATTTCTGAGTGGGTTCACATGATCCAGTGACCATTGAAGTAAAATAGAAATACTTATTGCTGTAACTTTTATTTTTCTCTCCCTGTAGCTAGCCTATAAACCCAACTGGAATTAATTTCCTAATAACAGGGATTAAAAAGAAATGGCTTTTAAAGATTTTAAATTTCAGTTTCTTGCTGTGTGTATTTTGCTTGTGCAATTGAGCGTGTGTGGACTAAAGCCCGTTAAAATTTAGCAGTCCTGCCTTGGCTTATATTCAGAGCTCCTGCAGAGAAGACCCCAAGGAACAGGCAGTATTAGAAAGGTTCAGAAACTGTGACAAAGCCTTAATAATATGTATTTTCTCTTCCTCACTTTGAAAATATAGGGCACCTTCAGTTTTAGAACATTGTTCTTGAATTATATCAGTAATGATGTATTTGTTTTGATGTCACATATTTAAAAAAAAAAAACACCCAAAACCTAGCTTTTGTTGCTTGCTTGTTTATCCATCTGTGATTTGAACCTTCAAATATTAGTGGGGTCACTGGTTGATTGAGGTGCTAAAGGAGCACTCAAGGAAGATGAGGCCATTCAGAGAAGCTAAATGAATTCTTTCCATCAATCTTCAGTGCAGAGGATGTGAGGGAGATTGTCACACCTTTTTTTTTTTTTTTTAGGTGGCTGATCTGAGGAACTGTCCCAGATTGAGGTGTCAATACAGGAGATTTGGGGAGGGGGCAAATGATAAATTAAATAATAATAAATCACCGGGACCAGATGGTATTCACCCAAGAGTTCTGAAAGAACTCAAATATGACATTGCAGTACTACTAACTGGTATGTAACCTATCACTTAAATTAGCTTCTGTACTGAATGACAGGAGGATAGCTAATGTGATGTCAATTCTTTTAAAAGGCTTCAGAGACAATCCTGGAAATTGCAGACCCATAAGCCTAAACTGCAGTATCAGAAAACTGGTTGAAACTATATTAAAGAACATAATTATCAGACACATATATGAACACAATATGTTTTTGAAGAGTGAAATATGGCTTTTGTAAAGGGAATCATGCCTCACCAATCTATTAGGATTCTTTGATGAAGTCAACAAACATGTGGACAAGGGTGATCCTGTGAATCTAGTGTACCTGAACTTTCAGAAAGACTTTCAGAAGGTCCTTTATCAAAGGCTCTTAAGCAAAGTAGGCAGTCATGGGATAAGAGGGAAGGTCCTCTCTTTGATCAGTAACTGGTTAAAAGACAGAAAACAAATGGTAGGAATAAGAGGTCAGTTTTCAGAACTGATAACAGGATCTGTACGGAGACTAGTGCTGTTCAATAAATTCAAAAATGTTCTGGGGAAAGGGGTAAACAATGAGGTGGCAAAATTTGCAGATGATACAAAATTGCTCAGAATAGTTAAGTCCAAAGCAGACTTCAAGATGTTACAAGGGGCTCTCCCAACACTGGGTGACTGGGCAACAAAATGGCAGATGAAATTCGGTGTTGATAAATGCAAAGAATGCACATAGGAAAACATAGACTCAACTATGCATACCAAAAGATGGGATCTAAATTAGTTGTTACCACTTAACAAAGAGATTGTGGAATCATTGTGGATAGTTCTCTGAAAATAGCTGCTCCATGTATGATGGCCGTCAAAAGGCTAACTGAATGTTAGGAACCATTAGGAAAGGGTTAGATAATAAGACAGATATAAATCCATGGTTTATGCTTACATCTTGAATGCTGTGTGCACTTCTGGTAGTCCCACCTCAAAAAAAAAAAAAAAAAAAAAAAAAAAGATATGTTGGAATTGGAAAAGGTACAGAGAAGGGCAACAAAAATTACTAAGGTTATTGAACAGATTTCATATGAGGATAGATTTAAAAGACTTGGATTGTTCAGCTTGGAAAAGAAATGAGTAAGGGGGGGTGGAGGATATGATAGAGATTTATAAAATAATGAATAGTGTGGAAAAAGTGAATAAGGAAGTGTTATTTACTCCTTCACATAACACAAGGTCAAGGGGTCACCTAATGAAATGAATAGGCAGCAAATTTAAAACAAACAAAAAAGGATGTGCTACCTCACACAACACAATCACAAACTGTGGAACTTGTTGCCAGGGGATGTTGTGAAGGCCAAAAGTATAACTGAGTTCAGAAAAGAATTACATAAATTCATGGAAAGTAGGTCCATCAATGGCTATTAACCAAAATGGTTGGGGATGCAACCCCAATTGCAAGAAGCTGGGAGTGGATGACAGGATGGATCACTCGATAATGGCCTTGTTTTGTTCATTCCTTCTGAAGCACCTGGCATTGGCCGCCCAGAGGGGGGAGCAAGTGGGGCAATTTGCCCCGGGCCCCACAGGGGCCCCCATGAGAATATAGTATTCTATAGTATTGCAACATTTTTTTATGGAAGGGGCCCCCAAAATTGCTTTGCCCCAGGCCCCCTGAATCCTCTGGGTGGCCCTGCTTCAGAAGACAAGACACTGGGCTAGATTGACCATTGGTCTGACCCAGCATGGCTATTTTTATGTTCTTATGGGTTTGATTCTGTATAACTACTGGCATTTATATACCACACTGAGAAGCACCCAAGATTCCCCCATTCCTTATAGGCAGGAAAGAACACACCCAAGTGAATTCCATGCAGAGCTGTGCAGAACATTCACAATGAAACGCAAAACCACAGGATCCACCTAGTTGAGGATGTTATAAACACTGCTCACACGAGAGTCTTTTAAAGTTTTATAGAGTAAAGTTTTCAAACCTTTTGAAAAAACCTTGAGTGATTTATGATTTTGTGGTGATATAATGTGCAATTTGTAGCTTATTATTTTTACAGTGATGTTTGCGGGGTTTTGAATGTGGTATTTTTTTGTTGGTTTGTTTTACTTTTCAATACCTTTATTGCAGAGTATTAATTATAACATGGAATACAGGTTGATATACAGTAAAGGGCAGAAAAACAATTTCACATAATCACATTTTCTCTTAAAGATAAAACATTATACACTTTAAAAAGAGTCAGTGATGAAAGAGAGAGGGTGGAAATAATGATTCATGATTTATTTTTGGTTACTGATGTTGGGAAGGTTCAGCTGCTTGAAGTAACTGGCTATTTCTAACCTTCTTGGACTACCCACGCTTCTTACAGTTTTATAGAGTTCTTTATATAAGTATCCTTGTCAATGCAAACTTCCTTGTTACAGATTTTTGTGTATACACTTTGATCTTGATATTTAACTCTTTGCTTTGCCTTTTTATTTATTATTAATCTTTTTTTAAATTCTTTCAAAAAAGAAAGATGACTTTTAGTACAATTTAAAAAAAAGCATGAACTTTTACTAGAGGGGAGCGTTATAATGATCAATATGCTAAGTGTTCCTGTAATGTGACCTGATTCTGTATGCCCCCCATTTTGACAAAAATCAGAATTATAGTATATTTTAGGTTTAGAATAAATATGATTTTTCATCATCTACTTAAAGAGAGAAGTGGTACTAGATCACAGAGGGTCAGTGAAAGTATATATGTAGAACAGCAATATAGCTTTTTCCAGCATTGTAACATCCTATAATATTTGGCCCAAGTCTATTAATCCCACAGTAAATATTCTTCAAAGGATGGGAGTCCAATACCCTTTATAACATTAGTCACAGGATACTTGGAAAGAGACCAACCAAGTCCTCTATTTTTTCTTCCCCCCCTCTTCCAAAGTGAGATGAATTTGTGACAAAAATGCATGTTTGTCTGAAATTACAAACCCAATTCCTTGAACAGTAATTATAATGTGATACCTTGAACTCAATGGTGTGAAATTCTTTCCCATAATATTTTTCATTGTTCTCCAATCTAACTCAACGCTTGTTTATTTAACTTATTTTTTTTCTTTGGGATTTGTTGACATTTTAAGCAAAACTCAAACTGTCAGTTTGCACAGATTGAAACCAAAGAAAATGTTCACATGAATCCCTTAACCAAAATATTGAGTTTGCCCAGCTCTAGCTATAATGAATATTTATCTGTACTCAGTGATGAATAGGCAGCTAGAAGGATTTTTTTCGCCCCATCATATTGAAACAGAGATCTGATGGAGAGAGAAAACTAGGAAGTAATAGCACAAAAGAACTCTCTGATAATCATGGTTGAAACTGATAACTTGAACATTATCCTTTTTATGTTGTGGGAACTTTTATAAGTAATACATTTGGGACTGAGTTGTCTCTATTAAGCCTCCTTCATCCATAAATCCAGCCACATTGCTATCAATTCCAACTGGGTGTGTCTTCACTAGAACACTGGAGTCATGTTAACTAAAGTAATATTGGCCATGACTTTGTAGTCCATATAGTCAGAGATAAATCACGTTTTACAACATTATTAACTGTTCATGGATAACCATACTAAAACCAGAGTTTACCTGCAAGCTCCTGGTTTGATGTTAAACACAACTTTTCTCTGTTTACACTGACTGCAAAGTAGTGGTCAATATCATATTAGCTAACTCACCTCCTCAAGTCATGCTATACGTCAATGTAATTTTCTAGAAAAGACAAGCCTTCTCTCATATCTACTTGATGGTTCTTAAATTTGAATTATCCTCAGCCTATCTGTGTGGATCTCCCACGTTGAGAGTGGATGATCTGTATATATAGAGAGACTGCAGAATACCAAAGTTTAGTACTACTTACTGATCCAAATGGAGAATGTTTATTTTCTGAACTAGCACTGTCTTCCAATTAAGTTAACATTTATTTTGTATGCATTTTGTGACAATGTAATCATTTTCAGTTATCCTATCCCTACAAATGTATGAAAACAGCACAATATAGTTTCAAACTTATGAGCAACAGTCTACATTTGAAATAATAAGTGTTATTATTTCCTGTTACATGTTGCTCTTTGTCATAACTATAAAGGGAAGGGTAACAGCTGTCCTGTGTACAGTACTATAAAATCCCTCCTGGCCAGAGACTCCAAAATCCTTTTCCCTGTAAAGGGTTAAGAAGCTCAGGTAACCTGGATGGCATCTGACCTAAAGGACCAATAAGGGGACAAGATACTTTCAAATCTTGGGGGGGGGGAAGGCTTTTGTTTGTGTTCTTTGTTGGGGAGTGTGTTCGTTCTCAGGACTGAGAGGGACCAGACATCAATCCAGGTTCTCCACATCTTTCTAAACAAGTCTCTCCTATTTCAAACTTGTAAGTAAATAGCCAGGCAAGGCGTGTTAGTTTTCCTTTGTTTTCTCAACTTGTAAATGTACCTTTTACTAGAGTGTTTATCTTTATTTGCTGTACTTTGAACCTGAGACTAGAGGGGAGTCCTCTGAGCTCTTTAAGTTTGATTACCCTGTAAGGTTAATTTCCATACTGATTTTACAGAGATGATTTTTACCTTTTTCTTTAATTAAAAGCTTTCTTTTTAGAACCTGATTGATTTTTCCTTGTTTTAAGATCCAAGGGGTTTGGATCTTGATTCACCAGGAGTTGGTGGGAGGAAGGAGGGGGAATGGTTAATTTCTCCTTGTTTTAAAATCCAAGGGGTTTGGATCTGTATTCACCAGGGAATTGGTGAAGGTTTTTCAAGGTTTCCCAGGAATGGAATCCATTGAAATGGTGGCAGCAGAACCAGAGCTAAGCTGGTAGTTAAGCTTAGAAGTTTTCATGCAGGCCCCTACATTTGTACCCTAAAGTTCAAAGTGGGGATCCAGCCTTGACACTCTTAGACATATCAATTCCTTGAGAATGCCTTTTCATGAATTCAGGCCATAGAAAAAACATGTGATACAAAGCTATGGAAAAGTACAAAAGTAAAATCCCTGCAAGCTGCATGGTAACTTTTTAAAGACACCATAATAGAGGCTCAATTTAAATGTATACCCCAATTTAAAAAACATAGTAAAAGAACCAAAAAATATCCACCATGGTTAAACAACAAAATAAAAGAAGCAGTCAGAGGCACAAAGGCATCCTTTAAAAGTGGAAGATAAAAGCTAATGAGGAAAATAGAAAAGAGCATAAACTCTGGCAAATGAAGTGTAAAAATATAATTAGAAAAACCAAAAAAGAATTTGAAGAACAGCTAGCCAAAGACTCCAAAAGTAATAACAATTTTTTTTAAATACATCAGAAGCAGAAACACTGCTAAACAACCAGTGGGGCCACTTGAAGCTTGAGATACAAAAGGAGCACTCAAAGACTATAAGGCCATTGTGGAGAAACTAAATGAATTTGTTGCATCGCTCTTCACCGTTGAGGATGTGAGGGAGATTCCCAAACCTGAGCCATTCTTTTTGGGTGACAGATCTGAGGAATAGTCCCAAATTGAGGTGTCATTAGAGGAGGTTTTGGAACAAATTGATAAACTAAACAGTAATAAGTCTCCATGACCTGATGGTATTCACCCAAGAGTTCTGAAGGAACTCAAATGTGAAATTGCAGGACTACTAACTGTCATCTGTAACCTATCATTTAAATTAGCTTCTGTACCAAATGACTGGAGGATAGCTAATGTTACGCCAATTTTTAAGGGGCTACAGAGGTGACCCTGGCAACTACAGGCCAGTAAGCCTCACTTCAGTACCGGGCAAACTGGTTGAAACTGTCATAAAGAACAAAATTGTCAGACACATAGATGAACATAATTTGTTGGGAAATAGTCAACATGGTTTTTGTAAAGGGAAATCGTGCCTCATCAATCTACAAGAATTCTTTGAGGGGGTCAACAAGCATGTGGACAAAGGAGATCCAGTGGATATAGTGTATTTAGATTTTCAGAAAGCCTTTGACAAGGTCCCTCACCAAAGGCTCTTAAACAAAATAAGCAGTCATGGGATAAGAAGGAAGGTTCTCTCTTGGACTGGTAACTGGTTAAAAGATAGGAAACAAAGGTAGGAATAAATGCTCAGTTTTCAGAATGGAGAGAGGTAAATAGTGGTGTCCCCCAGGATCTGTACTGGACCCAGTCCTATTTAACATATTCATAAACTATTTGGAAAAAGGGGTAAAAAGTGAGGTGGCAAAATTTGCAGATGATACAAAGCTACTCAAGATGGTTAAGTCCCAGGCAGACTGCAAAGGATCTCACAAAACTGGGTGATTGGGCAACAAAATGGCAGATGAAATGTAATGTTAATAACTGCAAAGTAATGCACATTGGAAAACATAATCCTAACTATACATATACAACGGTGGGGTCTAAATTAGCTGTTACCACTCCAGAAAAAGATCTTGGAGTCATTGTGGATAGTTCTCTGAAATCATCCACTCCAATGTGCAGCGGCAGTCAAAAAAATGAACAGAATGTTGGGAATCATCAAGAAATGGATAGATAATAAGACAGAAAATATCATATTGCATCAATATAAATCCACGGTATTCCCAAACCTTGAATACTGTGTGCAGATGTGGTCGCCCTATCTCTAAAAAGATATATTGGAATTGGAAAAGGTTCAAAAAAGGGCAACAAAAATGATTAGGGGTATAGAACGGCTTGTGTATGAGGAGAGATTAATAAGACTAGGACTTTTCAGCTTGGAAAAGAGATGGCTAAGGGGAGATATGATAGAGGTCTATAAAATCATGAGTGGTATAGAGAAAGTAAATAAGGAAGTGTTATTTACTCATTCTCATAATACAAGAACAAGGGGCCACCAAATGAAATTAATAGGTAGCAGGTTTAAAACAAACACAAGAAAGTATTTTTTCACGCAACATACTGTCAACCTCTGGAACTCCTTGCCAGAGGGTGTTGTGAAGGCCAATACTATAATGGGGTTCAAAAGGGAGCTAGATAGATTCATGGAAGATAGGTCCATCAATGGCTATTAGCCAGGATCAGCAGGAATGGTGTCCCTAGCCTCTGTTTGCCAGAAGCTGGGATTGGGTGACAGGGCATGGATCACTTGATGATAACCTGTCTGTTCATTCCCTTTGGGTCACCTGCCATTGGCCACTGTCAGAGGACAGGATACTGGGCTTGATGGACCTTTGGTCTAACCCACCATGACCATTCTTATGTTCTTAAGCTGGTCCATTTCTGAGGAAGAATTATTCAGAATAATTCTGCAAGTGCTTACACAGGCTACACTTTCAAAGCTGATAATTATTTAATAAAATTTTCTGTAGCTGGTAGTGTTCAGCTAATTGGGAAAGAAGTTGCATTATCATTCTCCATCTGTGGTTGTATCAGAGTTGTAGTTTGGGCTAATAATTGGCAATATGGTTGGTGCTGAAAGGCACTATAAGGCCCTGTAGACATGACATTACATGACCTTTTTTAATTAACTCCCAGAACTGGATCTGATCTTAAAAACATACATTTTTGTGTCATTTAATTCAATTAAAAACATTACCGTTTTAATTCAGTTGCATCCACACATTAACTCAGTGTTTGCTTTCTGGTTTATAAACATACTGGATACAAATGATTACTTTAAAACCCACACTAATTTTATATATGCCCTAGAAATAGATATAAAGAAATGTATAACTCACATGGTACCAACATTCCCACTGGTAATGTGTTATTCCATCTCCTATCTCTCTAGTAGGAGAACTGGGGGCTTAAACCTTCTAAATGCATATTCATCATCACTATTCAACTTCACTGCAATATCATGAAGGGCTGTTCTGGGCAGATGAGTGGCAGGGCTAGTGAAAGTAATAAAGTAAAACAGTGAAAGAGAGAATTCTCAACTATACTGATTTTTTTTCTCTCTTTCTCTCTAATGGATCGCCTCACACCAGCAGCACACAAACTACTATGTATATTTGGCACGTAATTTCAGCTGTCAGGTATCTACGCTCACATTAGACCTAGATGAAATTTCAGAATATTAACATTGGTGTTCTGGCCAGACTCCAACATAAACTATATCAACCTAAATTGACCCCTGTTATTGAAATTGGACAAGAATAATCAAAAACCTCATGAGTAGTCCAAGTGCATAACTCCTTTTTTTAGCCTGGTTTTCCCCCTTTGCAACATAATATATACTTGCATTAACTTTGTTTTACAGTATACTCCCGTTTATCCAGAACCCTATTATCCGAATCCCTCTCTTATTCCCTAATATGAGACACATGCCACTTAACAATACAATTAGCACATTAGCAGCTATTTAGAAAGGCCTCTTCAGTAATTGCTGATCATTAGCGGCTACTCAAGCACTATGGTACAACATAAAATAAAGCAGTAAAATTACTGGATTAAAAGATAGCCTTAATGTGGACGAAACACAGACAGCATGTGCTCGATTTTGAGCAGGAGCTAAGATAATGGGGAGAGGATTGTAGATGTGGCCCAAAAGTTCTGCATTGGTAATGCCATGCTATGCAATATTTGCAGTGCATGAGGAAAGTTGAGAGAGTCTGCCTCTATCATGGATTGCTCCAATGGTCCCAATCACTGCAAAACCATGAAGAGCCACAGAGAGGAGTCTCTGGATAAGGCTCTATACATTTTGGGTTGTTCAAAATCAAGTTAGGTCTAGAAATGGAAGTGCCCTTATCTTAAAGCAAAAAAGCTACCCACTTCCACCAGAGTATAAAAGGTGTGGCCAACACTTTTGGTACCAGTGAGGGCTAGCTAAGAGCTACTACACTAGAAGCACTATAGCAGCACAGCTGCCCCGATGTAGCTGCAATGCTGTAGTGCGTCTCGTCAAGACGCTCTGTGCCCACAGGAGAAAAGTCTCCCTCAGCATAAAAAAAACACCTCCATGAGAGACGGTATCTATATTGGCTGGAAAAGCTCTCCCACCAACATAGCACTGTCCACACCAGCTCTTAGGTCACTGTAACTTACATCACTCGGGGGGGGGGGAAGAGGTGGCTTCTACACACTTCTGAGCGACATAAGTTATACTGACATAAGTGATAGTGTACATAAGAACATAAGAACGGCCGTACCCGTCAGACCAAAGGTCCATCTAGCCCAGTATCCTGTCTACCAACAGTGGCCAATGCCAGGTGCCCCAGAGGGAGTGGACCTAACAGGCAATGATCAAGTGATCTCTCTCCTGCCATCCATCTCCGTCCTCTGACAAACAGAGGTTATGGACACCATTCCTTACCCATCCTGGCTAATAGCCATTAATAGACTTAACCACCATGAATTTATCCAGTTCTCTTTTAAACGCTGTTTAGTCCTAGCCTTCACAACTTCCTCAGGTAAGGAGTTCCACAAGTTGACTGTGTGCTGCATGAAGAAGAACTTCCTTGTATTTGTTTTAAACCTGCTTCCTATTAATTTCATTTGGTGACCCCTAGTTCTTGTATTATGGGAATAAGTAAATAACTTTTCCTTATCCACTTTCTCCACATCACTCATTTTATATACCTCTATCATATCCCCCCTTAGTCTCCTCTTTTCCAAGCTGAAGAGTCCTAGCCTCTTTAATCTTTCCTCATATGGGACCCATTCCAAACCCCTAATAATTTTAGTTGCCCTTTTCTGAACCTTTTCTAGTGCCAGTATATCTTTTCTGAGATGAGGAGACCACATCTGTATGCAATATTCGAGATGTAGGCGTACCATCAATTTATATAAGGGCAATAATATATTCTCAGTCTTATTCTCTATCCCCTTTTTAATGATTCCTAACATCCTGTTTGCTTTTTTTGACCGCCTCTGCACACTGCATGGACATATTCAGAAAACTGACCACAATGACTCCAAGATATTTTCCCTGACTTGTTGTAGCTAAATTAGCCCCCATCATATTGTATGTATAGTTAGGGTTATTTTTTCCAATGTGCATTACTTTACATTTATCCACGTTAAATTTCATATATAATCCCTTCGTCATTTGAAGAAGTGGCATGGCATAAGGTAACTATCTGATTGTTTGCCTGCCTGCACTACAAACATTGTACCATTTAGAAAAAAAGTTCTATGAACTGATGCAGTTAGAGAGTCTGAATACTGACCAAATATACAATGAACACCAAACAGTGGTTATTAAACCTCCTACAGCGTGCTATTCTCCTTATGGACAATTCATGCATCCACCCCTATTATAATCAGTTCACTTCAGTCAATGGAGATGTCCAGTGTTTATTTTTGCCTGTCAACATAATCTCAAAACTCCAACCTATGCATGATGGAATTTTAGCAACCCTGCTTGTGCAGAGCTAAACTGTTGGCTAAATTCCTTGCTGAAGGTTGAGCAGCTGACCCTGACACATTCAGTTAAGAAGCTAACAATAAAAAAAACCTGCTAGAT
The DNA here is from genome assembly GCF_013100865.1 of Trachemys scripta elegans. NCBI lineage: Eukaryota > Metazoa > Chordata > Testudines > Emydidae > Trachemys > Trachemys scripta. Next base: position 59,180,644 of record NC_048305.1, read on the forward strand.
TTTGACTGAATCATGGTCTGAAGTTCAGCAGGAAACGATAGCTTGGTGTTGGGAAAAATCAGAGGTCCTACGCAAACTTAAATCTGAGCTGGTTACACTGTCTCAGGAGAGTGAGGCAAAATATGTCTTGCATGCAATTGCTGAGCAGATATATTAGGAACCAGAGGCTGTCCAGGAATGGGCTGACTGTGATGTGCAGGACAAGGATTATTGTGATCTGTTGGATGAAGACTTTAACATTGCCTAGAACAACACAGAGGTCATGGACACAGCTGAGGAGGTGGAGGATTCAAAGGTAGCAGCACCTTTGGTTCAGTTACTGACAGCCTCCAAGTAGTTGCTGCATTTAACAAGTGCTTACTCTGGATGGAGGGTCAGGAGAACACTGACTGCCTGTAAACCTTGCTCCTATTAAAGTTACACATACAGGCGGTATAAAAATTAAATAGCAGTTAAAAATAGGCTGCTGTAACAGAGTTCTTTGCTGTATTGTTGCTGATGACAGTCACTGCCCTTGATTCTGTTTACAGGGGCTTTGTGCGAGCTAACATTCCCTAGCAACCTGATTTGTTCATGTTCATCTACTTTTCAGTAAATGTGCATTCTTTTAATAAAATACAGTAAGTGATAGTCTGACATCTTATTTTTGTTTCCTCCACTGCTTATTCAGTGACCTCTTGATTAGGTGATCTTCCAATTATCCAAATTAAAATGGTCCTCCATACTATTCAGATAAATGGGAGTATACTGTATATAACTGGCAAGTGTCAACTGCCTTTGCCTTTATAAAGACTCTAAACTATATTGTTCCTTCAGTGCAGTCCTGTAAACACTTCTGATGTTATAAACATTCACTACCAGGTGTAATAATTAGCATTGTGTGTAGTACCTTGGACTGACAATGGTAAGCACTATTCTAATAGTAAACTCTTTCATTTCAGAGTAGCAGCCGTGCTAGTCTGTATCCGCAAATAGAACAGGAGTACTTGTGGCACCTTAGAGACTACCAAATTTATTTGAGCATAAGCTTTCGTGGGCTACAGCCCACTTCATCGGATGCATAGAATGGAACACACAGAAAGAAGATATTTATACATACAGAGAACATGAAAAGGTGGGAGTAGCCATACCAACTGTAAGAGGACAATCAATTGAGATGAGCTATCATCAGCAGGAGAGAGGGGGAAAAAAAACTTTGAAGTGATAATCGAGATGACCCACAGAAGGTGTGAGGATATTTTAACATGGGGAAATAGATTCAATTAGTGTAATGACCCAACCATTTCCAGTCTTTGTTCAAACCTAAGTTAATTATATCTAATTTGCATATTAATTCAAGTTCAGCAGTCTCTCTTTGGAGTCTGTTTTTGAAGTTTTTTTTGTTGCAAAATTGCTACCTTCAAGTCTGTCACTGAGTGGTTAGAGAGGTTGAAGTGTTCTTCCACTGGTTTTTGAATGTTATGATTCCTGATGTCAGATTTGTATCCATTTATTCTTTTGTGTAGAGACTGTCTGGTTTGGCCAATGTATATGGCAGAGGGTCATTGCTGGCACATGATGGCATATATCACATTGGTAGATGTGCAGGTGAATGAGCCCCTGATGGTATGGCTGATGCGATTATGTCCTATGATGGTGTCACTTGAATAGATATGTGAACAGAGTTGGCATCGAGCTTTGTTGCAAGGATAGTTCCTGGGTTCGTGTTTATGTTGTATGGTGTGCGGTTGCTGGTGAGTAATTTGCTTCAGGTTGGGGGGCTGTCTGTAAGCGAGGGCTGGTCTGTCTCCCAAGATCTGTGAGAGTGAGGGATCATCTTTCAGGATAGGTTGTAGATCTTTGATGATGCACTGGAGAGGTTTTAGTTGGGGACTGAAGGTGACGGCTAGTGACGGTCTGTTATTTTCTTTGTTGGGCCTGTCCTGTAGTAGGTGACTTCTGGGTACTCTTCTGGCTCTGTCAATCTGTTTTTTCACTTCATCAGGTGGGTATTGTAGTTTTAAGAATGCTTGATAGAGATCGTGTAGGTGTTTGTCTCTGTCTGAGGGATTGGAGCAAATGTGGTTGTATCTTAGGCCTTGGCTAAACTTGAGAATTCACAGCGCTGCCGTGGCAGCGCTGTGAAGCGCGAGTGTAGTCGTGCCGCCAGTGCTGCGAGAGCTCTCTCGCAGTGCTGCAAGTACTCCACCTCTCCGAGGGAAATAGCTTGCAGCGCTGCGAGCGAGCGTGCAGCGCTGCAGGCGCTGATTACACTGGCGCTTTACAGCGCTGCACTCGCTGTGCTCGGGGGGGGGGGGGGGCATTTTCACACCCCTGAGAGCAGCAAGTACAGTGCTGTACAGCACCAGTGTAGCCAAGGCCTTAGAGCTTGGCTGTAGACAATGGATCGTGTGGTATGTCCTGGATGGAAGCTGGAGACATGTAGGTAAGTGTAGCGGTTAGTAGGTTTCTGGTATAGGGTAGTGTTTATGTGACCATCACATAAGATGTATGGCTTATGCTCAAATAAATTTATTAGTCTCTAAGGTGCCACAAGTACGCCTGTTCTTTCTTCTTCATTGGCTCATATCCCAGTGTTTAGGAGCAGAGGAACCATGTAAAGTGTTTTTGTCCTGCAAATGGGTGCTTCATTCAGTCTGTTTCAGTTAATTAAACCATGAAGTATATAGATGATCTGAAAAATTTAAATCAGTTTAGTTGAGATTTTATTAACTATAACTAAGAAAAACTGTTAGGAGAAAAAAAGAATACAGACAATGATGATATACAATATTACAATACAATAATATTTCTGAAAGGAAGAAAATGCCTCATTAGAAAATCTTAAAGCAGATCTGCTTTCGTTATTGCCTTGACAGTTAATAGAAGCTATAAACACATACATTTATGTTAATTTTCTGGAATTGCAGCCAATGAATAGAAAGCTATATAATGCTTTACTTTTTTTCAATACTGAAAACTCATTTTAAGTGGCATCATAAAAATCTAAGCTCAGGCAATTTCTCAGAATTAGTGTGATCAAAGCTGTCATACTAGCAAAGCAGCATAAATGTCCGTGCATTTTTGAAGCATGGACAGATTTTGCCATTCCGTAATTGCTTGGTGATTTCGAAAAAGTAGATTAAAAAGAATAAGTTGAAACATTCAGGATCTCACAAATGAAAGCTTCTATTTTTAAATAACTTTTTGTGGCAAATAAAGTATTGCATCAATCCCAAATGCCGGGAATTACAGGTATTTTCAAATGTTCTTGATGTTTTCCTTTACTTAATGCCATATAATAACATTGACCTCTGTATTTTAGCCACATTAAATAACAACACATGAAATTCCTTTCAGCCTAGAAAATTTCAGAAATCCTAATTAAGTTTTCAGCATACACACTTTGTGTCTGCTGAACTGAATATCAATCTAAATGAAGCGGGCATTAGGTCCATTAGAATTGTAACTATGCTATTTGTTCTGAAGATTTGTCATGTTTTAAAATAACTCTTTACCAATCATAAAACTTCTCTTTGTGCGGCATACTATACGTGTATATCATCCAACATTTATTAAGGAAATAAAATTTGAATTGTTAGAAGAAAACAAAATAAGGAAACAGTGTAATGGAATGCAAATTAAAACAAATAAATCCATAAATCAGAATGCAATTATGACTGAATTCAACATTCATTGGGCACCTATTAGTGAGAGTTTTGTGTGTGCAAGGAATGCAGGATCAGATCAGTAATGACATGAAGGAGAACAGCTTCTTTTCAACCATTGACCACATAATATATTTGTTTGCAGAAAAGTGTTACTTTGTTCCCAGATACAATGCATTTTGCAGACAAAATGAATTGTAGAATTTAGCTTTATTATAATAAACACCATAATGAGGCTCATAATCATATTTATGCATGAGTGATTGAACTGAGTGTATCTCATATTATAAAAATATAAAATTCAAAGTGCTTATACTACAGATGATAAATTATAAAGTTTCATATTTGACAAAAGTGAGGTAAGTAGGTTATATCAACAGTTTCGTATTAATTTCAGTGCTAACTATCTTTTTTCATTCAAAATGCTATTTTGAAAATAGAACTTCATTTTTGTTTGTTTGTTAGAAGGATGGATAAAATGGTCTCAGAGTTCACAAAAATCCCAGTCAATTATTATACACTCTGGGCATGGTTCAGATGCCACTGGGTTCAATGGAAAGACTCCCATTGGCTTCAGTGGATTTGGATCAGGCATTTTAAGCTTTATATAAGTGCCATAGGACATGGTGCTGTCATACTATATTATGGGAATTTACCCAAAGGAAAGTGTGTGTGTGTGTATGTGTGTAGTTTTGTCTTTCTGGCACAAGAATATGGAGTGGAATGGGAGCTGAGCATTATTCATACAGGACTTTGTCATGCCATTAAATAAATAATGCCTTCAAGATAAACATATTGGTCTCCCAAGTGACTCTATAGTTATCATTATTTATTTATTTATTTATTTATTTGAATTGCAGCAGAACCTAGGAAGCTGCATCATCAGCCAGGGAACTCTATTGTGCTAAACGCTGTACGAACACATAACAGAAAGCTGGCCCCTCCTCCAAAGAGCCTACAATCAAATTGCCTAATCCATCCTCTTTTCCTTTCCCTCCTGCTCCCCCTATTGACTATTTCCTTCTCATTGTGGACTGCAAGTGCAACATGATAGGGAATGCCTTTATTTAGGCCCTGATCCTACAGACATTTATGTGCATGCTTCAGATAGATTTCCCAACTTGACTTTGTATGATTCCGGAAGACCACTATCTCTGAGCTAAATTAGATTTATTGCTTGTGTCTGTCCATATGTCTTCAAATAATCATTCCGTCAACAATAATGACTTAAGTAAAATGCATATTAAAAATTTTTAAGGAACTGATCAAACTAGTCATATTAGCGTAAACACTGTTGTCCCAGCCCTCTTAAGCTACATATCACCTGTACTGATGCACTTGCAATTTTTAAAATTCTGACTGACATTAATCCCACAAAATGCATAGGCTTTTAAAGGGATCATGTTTTTGAGTGAAGAGATCTGTGCACTTGTAATTGATTTGCCCTAATTCTATTAAGCAGTGGGCCAAATGAAAGTGAAAAGAGCAGGTTGTGATATATATCAGAAAACATCTTCATTTTTGTTTCTTTCATGGTTTCTTTTATTTAAGGGAAATCAAGGCTCTTCTTCTTCTTTGATTTTTGCAGCAGGTCTCAATCCTGATTTATATATTGCTTTGTTTTATTATGAATTGTATAATTGTCTGGTGTAACTTGGATATGCACTAAACCATAAATAAGAGTAAACTTTTTTCTAGTGCAGTGTCAGATGAATTTGCTCCTTAGATTAACAAATAATGAAAGTAATTGAATGGAACTTCTCAATATCTTTGGGAGTGATGAGGGGGAAGGAGGTTTTGTCTCAGCTGTCCTGCATCTTGGCATATGCTGGACCTCCTGCTCCTATATCAGCATGACTATATTAACGGATGAGTGACCCACCTTTGACAGAATGATACATCTTCCAGCATGATGATTTATTTGTAGACTTCCTAGACAGAAAAGAAAAGCCACACACAAAGGTTTCAAAGCTGTGGATCAAGGCAATACAAAATTATAATGTAGATAAGTAGGATGGCATAGCAGACTGATAATTGGATCTGGAGTCTTTGATTTCTATTATTTAGATTGTAATCTCTCTCTGGCACAGGGACCATTGTTTTGTTCAGTATTTGTACAGAGCATAATATAATGGGGTCCTGATCCATTTAGGACTGCAGCTCCTAAGCACGATGGTAATACTAATAAGTAATAAATAATCATTATTATTTGTATTGCCATTGTACCTAGAAGTCCCAGCCATGGGCCAGGACCCTGTTGTCCTAGGCATTGAATAAATACAGAACAAAAAGATGGTGAGATCAAATCCAGCCACATGTAGTAAAGTCAAGTTTTACCATTTGAAGTCAATGGATAGACCTCTGTCAATTTCAGTGGGCTTTGGATCAGACCCTCCGTAACTTGGAAGTGAACATTTAGAAAAAATGATAGAGGGCAGTAGTATTTCCCTGGATTCCCTGTCTACAAAACAAATCATTGCTCTAGTAGAGTTACCAGTTTGACACTTTCCTGTCTCCACCCATATTTACAATAGACAGACTCTGACAATGGTCACCATTGAAATACCTACAGTTTTGTNTTTACCTGCTGACGCGGCAGGTTCAGCCAATCGTGGCCCCCACTGGCTGCGGTTCGCCGTCCCGGGCCAAATTGGGCGGCGAGAAGCGGCGAGGGATGTGCTGGCCGCAGCTTCCCGCCGCCTCCATTGGCCCAGGACGGCGAACCGCGGCCAGTGGGGGCCACGATTGGCTGAACCTGCCGCGTCAGCAGGTAAATAAACTGGCCCGGCCTGCTAGGGTGCTTATCTTGGCGAGCCACGTGCCAAACGTTGCCGACCCCTGATCTATATGATGTATTTTTATTTTATTTTATTTATGGCCTGCTCTTAAAGTCCAGTCTTGTCATTATTATCTGATTGTTATAGGTGAGCTTTTAACCTTTATACTGATGGAATTTTTAAACATCAGAAAACGAATAAATGTAAGAAAACGAATAAATGTTTTAAGAACTGTCCATAAAACTGTTTAGTTTACATGTGGCTTTGGGTTTGGTTTCCTGCTGTTCCTTCTATGCTTCAGCTTTAATTGGAGGAACAAAATCTTTTCTTTTGCTTTTCTTTTTTCCTGGCTCTGGGATAAGTGGAAGAGAGAAAAAATGCTGAATGCTAGAAGATGTTCTTAGTCTCCATATTCATATGAGGCTAGACTGTGCCCTTGTTTTATTCAGCTAAGTTGGTGGGTAAGTGCCCCACTAACCTCTTGTTCATCCAATTAGATCTTGAGTCCAGGTCTGATGCTGAGTTCAACTCCTGCTTTCTGGACACTCCCCACTGTGAGAAAATGGGCAAAATGTGGGGTAGGGATGAGTAGACCAGGCAAGAGGAGAGGGAAGTAAGCTGCACCCTCTCAAGGCCTGCAGTAATTATGTTCCCCCACCTGCCCCAGAGTAAGAGGAGAGCAGGGACAGAATTGCAATTTGGAATCATAATTCTTTCCCAGGGCTGCTTCTGGGACAGCACAGTTGCACAACAGCTGTTCCTCAGAGCTAAACCTAAATGTTCAATCTACCCCATGTATGCAGAAATTGGGCAATAACCTCACCAAGTGACTATTCAGGGCAAGGGCACTATCATGACAAAGCATCCAGCAGCAAGCTGTTCCAAAACATTAAAGGAAATGGTGAAGTCTCCTCTGAAATCATTTGGAATTTATTGAGAGTGTAGGGTTGCCAACTTTCTACTCACACAAAACCGAACACCCTTGCCCCCCCACCCCATATATCCAAGGCCATGCCCATATCCCTCCCCTTCTCCTAGGCCCCACCCCCCACTCACTCCATCCCCCCTTCCTCTGTCACTCATTCTCCCCACCCTCACTCACTCATTTTCACCTGGATGGCTCAGGGAGCTGGAGTGCATGAGGGGATGAGGGCTCTGCCTGGAGTTGCGGGCTCTGGGGTGGGGCCAGAAATGAGGAGCTCAGAGTGCAGGAGGGGGCTCCAGGGTGAGGCAGTGGGTTGGGATGTGAGAGGGGGTGAGGGATCCAGCTGGGGATGCGGGTTCTGGGGTGGGGCCAGGGATGAGAGGTTTGGGGCACAGGAGTGGGCTGTGGACTGGGGCTGAGGGGTTTGGCGTGTGGGAGGGGGATCAGGGCTGGGGCAGGAGGTTGGGGCATAGGAGTGGGAGTGAGAGCTCTGGCTTGGGGTGCGAGCTCTGGGTTTGGGGTGCAGGAGGGTGCTCCGGGCTAAGATCGAGGGGTTTGGAGGGCAGGATTGTGTGCTTGACCGCGTGCTTGATTGTGTGAAAAGTGTGAATTGGGAGTACTTTGTTCCAGGTGGGCCTCGAGTGGGCCTGATTGTTATAAAAAGGCAGCCAGTGGCGAACAAGCTGAGCAGCCAACAGTGGAGAGGCTAACAGAGTGAGTTTGACTGGGAGTTCGCCTGGGGAGAGCCCACTGAGGCTTTCATCTTGCAGGCTTCTCTGAGTAGTTACTGCAACAGCTGAGGAAGCTCTTAGAAGGAAGGTAATATGGATGGTGAGAGATCGGCTGTTGTGACCTGCACAGGATGTGCCATGTTTGTCTTTCTTCCACAGGACAGAAGCAACTTTGTTTGTACAAAGGGCAAGCTGGTCTCCATATTGGAAGAGAAGGTTCCAGGTCTGGAGAAACAAGTATCAACCCTGCGTTGCATAAGAGAAAATAAAGATTTCCTAGACAGATGTCAGGATATGCTTTTATGGGCACAACATTCTGAAGAATCAGAGCAGGCTGTGCAGCAGGGACAGAAGGGCGATGAAGAAAATTGGCAACATGTGACCTCCAGAAGAAGAAAAAGGACCATCCATGTACTAGCAATGCAGATACAGGTCAGCAACCATTTTCATGTTTTCTCCACAGGTACTAATGCGGAGAGTGGACTACATAATACATCTGAGGGAATAGATCAGGAGGAGACCCCATTGACCGGAAGGCATGAAATGCATTGTCCTAGGAATGGGGGTTCGACGACCACTGCTCCCAAGAGAAGGAGGCGGGTGGCGGTGGTCGGGGACTCCCTCCTAAGGGGGACTGAGTCATCTATCTGCCGTCCTGACCGGGAAAACCGAGAAGTGTGCTGCTTGCCAGGAGCTAGGATTCACGATGTGACAGAGAGACTGCCGAGACTCATCAAGCCCTCGGATCATTACCCCTTCCTTATTCTCCACATGGGCACCAATGATACTGCCAAGAATGACCTTGAGTGGATCACTGCAGACTATGTTGCTCTGGGAAGAAGGATAAAGGAGTTTGAGGCACAAGTGGTGTTCTCGTCTATCCTCCCTGTGGAAGGAAAAGGCCCAGGTAGAGACCGTCAAATTGTGGAAGTCAATGAATGGCGATGCAGGTGGTGTCGGAGAGAAGGCTTTGGATTCTCTGACCAAGGGATGGTGTTCCAAGAAGAAGGAGTGCTAGGCAGAGATGGGCTCCACCTAACGAAGAGAGGGAAGAGCATCTTCACAAGCAGGCTGGCTAACCTAGTGAGGAGGGGTTTAAACTAGGTTCATCAGGGGAAGGAGACCAAAGCCCTGAGGTAAGTGGGGAAGTAGGATACGAGGAGGAAGAACGAGCAGGAGAGCACAAGAGGGAAGGACTCCTGCCTCATACTGAGAAAGCAGGACAATCAGCGAGTTATCTTTAAGTGCCTACACACAAATGCAAGAAGTCTGGGAAATAAACAGGGAGAACTGGAAGTCCTGGCACAGTCAGGGAACTATGATGTGATTGGAATAACAGAGACTTGGTGGGATCACTCACATGACTGGAGTACTGTCATGGATGGATATAAACGGTTCAGGAAGGGCAGGCAGGGCAGAAAAGGTGGGGGAGTTGCATTGTATGTAAGAGAGGAGTATGACTGCTCAGAGCTCCGGTATGAAACTGCAGAAAAATCTGAGAGTCTCTGGATAAAGTTGAGAAGTGTGAGCAACAAGGGTGATGTCCTGGTTGGAGTCTGCTATAGACCACCAGATCAGGGGGATGAGATGGACGAGGCTTTCTTCAGGCAACTAACAGAAGTTACTAGATCACAGGCCCTGGTTCTCATGGGGGACTTCAATCACCCCGATATCTGCTGGAACAGCACTACAGCAGAGCACAGAAAATCCAGGAAATTTTTGGAAATTGTAGGGAACAATTTCCTAGTGCAAGTGCTGGAGGAACCAACTAGGGGCAGAGCTCTTCTTGACCTGCTGCTCACAAACAGGGAAGATTTAGTAGGGGAAGCAAAAGTGGATGGGAACCTGGGAAGCAGTAACCATGAGATGGTAGAGTTCAGGATCCTGACACAAGGAAGAAAGGAGAGCAACAGAATACAGATCCTGTACTTCAGAAAAGCAGACTTTGACTCCAGTAGGGAACTGATGAGCAGAATCCCCTGGGAGAATAACATGAGGGGGAAAGTCGTCCAGGAGAGTTGGCTGTATTTTAAAGACTCCGTATTGAGGTTGCAGGAACAAACATCCTGATGTGTAGAAAGAATAGTAAATATGGCAGGCGACCAGCTTGGCTTAACAATGAAATCCTTGCTGATCTTAAACACAAAAAAAGAAGCTTACAAGAAGTGGAAGCTCATACAAATGACCACGGAGGAGTATACAAATATTGCTCAGGCATGCAGGAGTGAAATCAGGAAGGCCGAATCACACGTAGAGTTGCAGCTAGCAAGGGATGTTAAGAGTAACAAGAAGGGTTTCTCCAGGTATGTTTACAACAAGAAGAAGGTCAGGGGAAGTGTGGGCCCCTTACTGAATGGGGGAGGCAAACTAGTGACAGAGGATGTGGAAAAAACTAATGTGAGGGGGGAATGCCGGGGGGAGAACAAGGGCAGCATGGAAGCATGTGACCGTGAGAAGCAGGCCAAGGAAAAGGAAGGCCAGTGAAGGAGAAATAGAGCTTAAGAACAGGTTTGGGTGTTTGGAAAACGAGGAAGGGGGTGCAGCAGGTGGTAACTGAAGTGGACAGGGTGAGGAGAAAGAGAAGAGCGGCTAGTCCCATAGAAAGAGGGGAGGAGTTGATGGAGACATCACCAAATCTGGGCCCCGGGAGGATACGGGATGGCATAAGGGGGATTATAAGGGAAAATAGGAATGGACAGGGGTTGCAAATAGAGGGAACAGGGGATAGATTAGTAGATCGCACTGTCACCAGGCAAAGGCAGGTTTACGTGATTGGGCATTCCTTACTGAGGAGGTTGGACAGGCCTGTGACCAGGGCAGACCCAGAGAATAGAAGGGTGTGCTGTCTACCTGGCGCTAAGATATGGGATGTGGACCTGCAGCTGAAAAGGATCCTAAAAGGAGCAGGTAAGAACCCCTTGATCATCCTTCACGTAGGAACGAATGACATGGCTAGGTTCTCGCTAGAGAGAATCAAGGGAGATTATGCCAGGCTGGGGAAGATGCTTAAGGAAATCGAGGCTCAGATCATCTTCAGTGGGATTCTGCCTGTTCCTAGAGAAGGGCAGCAAAGGGGTGACAGGATTGTGATGATAAATAGTTGGCTAAGGGAGTGGTGCTATAAAGAGGGCTTTGAGATGTATGGCCACTGGGAGGCTTTCGGGGACAGAAAACTGTTCTCACAGGACGGACTTCACCTGAGTAGGGAAGGAAATAGACTTCTGGGAGGAAGGCTGGCTCATCTCATCAAAAGACCTTTAAACTAGGAATTTGGGGGAGATGGTTGGGAGATGTCCAGTTAATCTCCACACCAGATTATAACATTGAGAGGGAGGACAATGAGATAAGAACAGATATAGCTGGGGGGAAGAGATTGGACATAAGGAGGAGGGGGGGAGGGGATACTAGACTAAAAGGTCATACTAGCAGTACAGTGTGCATACCAAATGGGATAACAAATGTGAGAGAGGCCAAACGGCATAAATTAAGATGTTTATACACCAATGCAAGAAGCCTAGGTAACAAAATGGAGGAATTAGAGCTCCTGGTCCAAGAAATGAAACCGGATGTCATAGGAATAACTGAAACGTGGTGGAACAGTAGTCATGACTGGAGTACAGGTATGGAAGGGTATGTGCTGTTTAGGAAGGACCGGATTAAAGGTAAAGGTGGGGGAGTAGCATTGTATGTCAATAATGAGGTAAACTGTAAAGAAATAATAAGTGATGGAATGGATAAGACGGAGTCTGTCTGGGCAATACACACATTGGTTAAAAGAACTACTAGAGCCTCCCCTGGGATAGTGCTTGGGGTGTGCTATAGACCGCCAGGATCTAGCCTGGATATGGACAGAGAACTCTTTAAGTAAATACTAATTGGAACTGTGTAATCATGGGAGACTTTAACTTCCCGGATATAGATTGGGGAACAAATGCTAGTAACAATAATAGGGCTCAGATTTTCCTAGACGTGATAGCTGATGAATTCCTTCATCAAGTAGTTGCTGAACCGACGAGGGGGGATGCCATTTTAGATTTGGTTTTGGTGAGTAGTGAAGACCTCGTTGAGGAAATGGTTATAGGGGACAACCTTGGCTCGAGTGATCATGAGCTAATTCAGTTTAAACTAAATGGAAAGATTAACAGAATTAAATTGGAGACTAAGGTTTACGATTTCAAAAGGGCTAACTTTAATAAATTAAGGGGACTAGTTAGGGAAGTGGATTGGACTAACATATTTAGGGATCTAAAGGCAGAAAGCGCCTGGGATTATTTCAAGTTGAAGTTGCAGGAGCTGTCGGAGGCCTGTATCCCGAGAAAGGGAAAACGGTTCACAGCCAGGAGATTTAGACCGAGCTGGATGAGCGAGCGTCTCAGAGGGATCATTAAGAAAAAACAGAAAGCATACAGGGAGTGGAAGATGGGAGGGATCAGCAAAGAAACCTGCCTTATTGAGGTCAGAGCATGTAGAGATGGAGTGAGAAAAGCCAAAAGCCGTGCAGAATTGGACCTTGCGAGGGGAATTAAAACCAATAGCAAGAGCTTTTATAGCCATATAAATAGGAAGAAAACAAAGAAAGAAGAAGTGGGACCGCTTAAGACTGTAGATGGAGTGGAGATTAAGGATAATCTAGGCATGGCACAATATCTAAATGAATATTTTGCATCGGTATTTAATGAGGCTAATGAAGGGCTGAGGAATAGTAGAAGCGAGACGGATGGGAATAAAGGAGTGGGGATTGACATTACTGTATCCGAGGTAGAAGCCAAACTCGAACAGTTTAACGGGACTAAATCGGGCGGACTGGATGATCTTCATCCGAGATATTAAAGGAAATGGCGCGAGAAATTGCAGGCTCGTTAGCGATAATTTTTAATGAATCTGTAAACTTGGGGGTGGTACCGTTTGACTGGAGAATAGCTAATGTGGTTCCTATTTTCAAGAAGGGGAAAAAAAAGTGACCCAGGTAACTACAGGCCTGTTAGTTTAACATGTGTAATATGCAAGGTCTTGGAAAAAAAATTGAAGGAGAAAGTAGTTAAGGACCTTGAGGACAATGCCAATTGGGACAAATTACAACACGGTTTTACGAAAGGTAGATCGTGCCAAACCAACCTGATCTCCTTCTTTGAGAAAGTTACAGATTATTTAGATAAAGGAAATGTGGTGGATCTAATATACCTCGATTTCAGTAAAGTGTTTGATACGGTACCGCATGAGGAATTAATGGTTAAATTGGAAAAGATGGGGATTGATATGAAAATCCAGAGGTGAATAAAGAACTGGTTAAAGGGGAGACTGCAGCGGGTCGTACTAAAAGGTGAACTGTCAGGTTGGAGGGAGGTTACCAGTGGAGTTCCTCAAGGTTCAGTTTTGGGTCCAATTTTATTTAATCTATTCATTACTGACCTCGGAACCAAATGTAGGAGTGGGCTGATAAAGTTTGCGGATGACACAAAGTTGGGAGATATTGCCAATTCGGAGAGGATCGGGATATCCTGCAGGGAGATTTGGATGACCTTGTAAACTGGAGTAATAGTAATAGGATGAAATTTAATAGTGAGAAGTGTAAGGTTATGCATTTAGGGATGACTAACAAGAATTTTAGTTATAAGCTAGGGACGCATCGGTTGGAAGTAACGGAAGAGGAGAAGTACCTCGGAGTCCTGGTTGATCGCACGATGACTGAGTCGGCAATGTGACGTGGCCGTGAAAAAAGCTAATGCGGTCTTGGGATGCATTAGGTTAGGTATTTCTAGTAGGGATAAGGAGGTGCTGGTTCCGTTATACAAGGCACTGGTGAGACCTCATTTGGAGTACTGTGTGCAGTTCTGGTCTCCCATGTTTAAAAAAGGATGAAATCAAACTGGAACGGGTACAGAGAAGGGCCACTAGGATGATCCGAGGAATGGAAAATCTGTTGTATGAAAGGAGACTCGAGGAGTTCGGTTTGTTTACCTTAACCAAAAAAAGGCTGAGGGGGGATATGATTGCTCTCTTTAAATATATCAGAGGGATAAATACCAGGGAGGGAGAGGAATTATTTCAGCTCAGTACTAATGTGGACACGAGAACGAATGGATATAAACTGGCTGTCGGGAAGTTTAGGCTTGAAATTAGATGAAGGTTTCTAACCATCAGAGGGGTGAAGTTTTGGAACGGCCTTCCGAGAGAAACAGTGGGGGCAAAAGACCTCTCTGGCTTTAAGATTAAGCTTGATAAGTTTATGGAGGGGATGGTTTGATGGGATAAAGTGATTTTAGTCAATAGGTCAATAACGTGCCATCGCTGGTAATTAACAACAATGGTCAATGATGGGATATTAAAAGTTACTACAGAGAAATTTTTCCAGAGGGTGTGGCTAGAGAATCTTGCCCGCATGCTCGGGGTTCAGCTGATCGCCATATTTGGGGTCGGGAAGGAATTTTCCTCCAGGGTAGATTGGCAGAGGCCCTGGAGGTTTTTCGCCTTCCTCCGCAGCATGGGGCAGGGGTCGCTTGCTGGGTAGGGGTCGCTTGCTGGAGGATTCTCAGCGATTTGAAGTCTTTAAATCATGATTTGGGGACTTCAACAGCTGAGTCAAGGGAGAGAATTATTCCAGGAGTGGGCGGGTCAGCTTTTGTGGCCCGCATCATGCGGGAGGTCAGACTAGATGATCATAATGGTACCTTCTGACCTTAGAGTCTATGAGTCTATGAATGAGAGAGGCAGTGTTATAAAAATTAACAATGTCTCCAGTCAGCCTGAAATTACTTTGTACTTCTTTATATTTCATGAGCCCTCAATAATAAATACTAGTACTGTGATTCTCTCAGATAGAATGTATTAATACCAAAAATCAGAATGCCATCACCTGTTCATTTTAAATTAAAACAGACATTTACTAATTCACATGAATGGCTAGGAGACCTATGTGGATCATTTAATTTTGTGAATTCACTAATAAGGGGAATCGGGGGGAGATTTCAATGAGATTACTTGAGGATAAGATTGTAACGTTTTAATCACTCCTGCATAAGTGATGCTGCATAGATGATGCACCATCCCAAGAGGAGACCAGAGAATGAAGCATGACTCAGAGAGGTACAATTCCTTCCTGTCCCTGCCTTATTTTTGTCAGAGGAATAGGTTACTTCACTCTTTTTTTGTGGAGCAGCTTAGTCCTTTTTATTCACCATGCCAGCTACTCTGACTAGCAAATAGGGGAGGGAGGGTGCATTAAAAGTTCCTCCCATTTCCTGTCCATCTCTTACCCTGCCTTCACCAACTTGCTAATAGGGAAGAATCAGGCAAGGGGCATCTGCTTCACCTCCCAGGACCCTAAGGATAGCCAAGCAGTAGAGTAAGTGGGAGCATCTGGCAGGGCCGGCTCTAACTTTTTTGCCGCCCCACCCCTGCGAGCGCCACACCTTGCCGCCGAAATCCCCGCCCCCCCAGCACCACGCCGCCTGAATCCCCTCCCCCCAGAACGCCACGCCGCCTGAAGCCACGCCCCCTCCGAGCACTGCGCCAACCCCCGCCCCTCCTCCAAGCGCCAGCCCCCGCCCCCCCAGCGCTGCGCCGTACCAGCCCCCGCCCCTCCTCCGAGCACCAGCCCCTGCCCCTCCAACGCTGCGGCATGCCAACCCCCACCCCTCCTCCGAGCGCCAGCCCCCGCCCCTCCAACGCCGCGCCACACCAGCCCCCACCCAATAAATAAATTAATAAAAACCTGAGCGCCGCCCCGGCCCAAGCTGCCGCCCCAAGCACGTGCTTGGTCGGCTGGTGCCTGGTGCCGGCCCTGGCATCTGGGTAAGAGCTGTAATGATCTAGTCCTGAGTGATAAGATTATTCAGATGAGTAAGAAGAGTTTGCAAGATTCATAGTGAATATTCTATATTTTTATTAATACAGATTGGATGGATTCAATACATTTTATTGTTTCTTCTGTGTGTGAGATGTCAGTGAACAGGTCGTGAATATTTAAAATTTCTTATTTGAAACAGTTTTCCAAATAATGTCCATGCCTGGTTCTTGGTTTCTAGGGTGTTCACACGTATTTCATTATGAGTATTCAATATATGAAAGCTGGGCTGAACTGACTGGGTACACTATATTTGGAATATTTCCAAAATTTTGTAGGCAGGGCAATATTGTGTTGATGACATAAAAGTGGGATCTACCAAGTACAGCCCCACACAGATAAGTTGAGGTGGAGTGGCACAGGCTACTGAAGTCTGAGAACAGCAGCAGGGACCAGGTGGTGGCTCTATTGTTCCTCCATATCCTTAGCTGTTATATCATGGAGGGATAAGAATAGGGATGGCCAGCTCTGAATAGAGAATGACTGCCCTGGACAGCTCCACAATTCTCTCAAAACAAAATACTGCTTTTCTTCTGGATTTCTATGGCCAGCTGACATTTCCCTTTTATTGGTCTGTTGGCAACAGAGCCAGTACCCTCAACCTTCAGCACTTGCACAGCTCAGGAAATCATATCCATTCATTCTGAGCCCCGCAAGTTATCATGATAAAACATGACTAGGCACAATGCATAGTTTGTAGAATTTATTTAAACCTTATTTTTAATATCAAACCTGTCACTTCTGAGCTTCCTGCTGATAGTGAATAATTTGCTTTAAATTGACTAATTTCTTACATCTACAGTATGTGATTTCCATGCAAATCATTTTCTATCCAGAAACTTTCTCTTGTCCATATCTATCTCTTATCAGTTATTAAAGATCTCTTTTGAGGCTAAAACATCATATCAAATGCTGTCAACATTTCCTTTTGCTATCTCTTACTTACAAAGTTGTGATGGTGCTTAATTAATGTTCGTAATGTGGTTGGATATCATGGATGGAAGATGTTGTGTAAGTGCAAATCATTAGAATTTATTATTAATGAGTTTCAAATCAGAAAATTAGGAGCAATAATAAGAATTACCATTAAGGCTGCTTAAATAAAGTTGGCTGTACTGCAGTTCCTTTGGTTAAATAGAGAGTCGAAGTACAAA
Organism: Trachemys scripta elegans; assembly: GCF_013100865.1. Taxonomy (NCBI): domain Eukaryota; kingdom Metazoa; phylum Chordata; order Testudines; family Emydidae; genus Trachemys; species Trachemys scripta. The sequence continues at coordinate 59,197,721 of NC_048305.1, forward strand.
GAGAAATTATTGAGCAATAAATAGACGTACAAGGGAGACAGTGGTGAGGCTGATGGTAGCTAATGGTGTGTCATAGCCCAAACAGAAAGTGCTTGTAATTGTGCTGTTCAGAAGACATAAACCCAAACCAAGAAACTGTTGTGAAAATGAGAGAGAAGGCTAAAAAGAGAATGGGATGAGCTACAAGGGGGAATCAAAGACACATAAGCCAGGTGTGAAAAATAAAGCTTTGTGAGCCAAAATAAGGAAAAAAAGAACAAAGGAAAATCTTGTCAGTCTCATCTTCTTCTTATTTAATGGATGAGAGGTAAAAGAGAAATAAATGATCCCCATTTGAGATATAGATTCCAATGCCAAGAGGGATAATTTGTGATCATCTGCAGTGACCTTCTGTACAACACAGACCAAAGGATTTCCCAAAATAATTCCTAGAGAAGATCTTTTAGAAAAACATCCAAACTCAGTTTGAAATTTGTCAGTGATGTAGAATCCACTGTGTCTTGGTAGATTGTTCCAGGGTTAATTACTCTCACTGGTAAAAACTGACGCCTTATTTCCAGTCTAAATTTGTCTAGTTTCAACTTCCAGCATTGAACTATGTAATACCTGTCTCTGCTGGTTCAAAGAGCCCATTATTAATTATTTGTTTCTCATGTAGATATTTATAGACTGTAATCAAGTCACCCCTTCACCCTCTTTTTGTTAAGCTAAATAGATTGAACTCTTTAAGTCTATCAATATAAGGCATGTTTTCTAATCCTTTAATCATTCTCATGGCTCTTCTCTGAACCCTGTCCAATTTATCAACATTCTTCTTGAATGGAAGGCATCAGAACTGGACACTGTATTGCAGCAGTGGTCACTCTAATGCCAAATAAGGAGGTAAAATAACCTCTCTACTCCTACTAAATATTCCCCTGTTTATGCATCTCACAATTACATTAGTTCTTTGGCTGCAGAACCACACTGTGAGCTCATGTTCTGCTGATTACCCACAACCCCCAAATCTTTTTCAGAGTCACTGCTTCCCAGGATAGAGTCCCCATCCTGTAAGTAAGGCTTATGTTCATTGTTCCTAGATGTATACATTTACATTTAGCCACATTAAAATGCATATTGTTTGCTTGTGCCCGGTTTATCAAGTGACCCTGACCACTCTGTATCAGAACCTGGCATCTTCATTATTTACCATTTCCCCAATTTTTGTGTCATCTGCAAATTTTATCCGTGATGTTATATGCTATCGTCATATTTGGCTTTCATTGTGGTTTAAGAATCTGTAGAATGTTACAGTGTAAATGTAAAAGTAATGCACATGTACTGCCTGTTGCTGTACTTTCCTAATTAAAGAAGACAGGGAAAGTATAAGAGCAATCTTGGTATTTCAGCTGCACCACAATTTCACTGTAACGCATGTCTACACTTCGAAGTGGAGGTATAAATTCCAGCTCAAGAAGATACACCTGTGATAGCTCTGATTGATCACCTTGGAGAGGTACATATTCAGGATGACTAGCTCCATCCAGCACTCATATCATGCAGCTATGCTTTATTTTTAGTGCAGTAGTTTGATCAGAGCTAGTGGAAGCATGTCTCTTGGAGCTGGATTTTACACCTGTAGCTCAAAATGTAGACATCCCCTTAGATTCTTGCCTGCACCAGAACTTCACTTGGTGCAGTAGAAAAGGTGGGAAATTTGGGGCAGTTGCAGTTCCCCATCCCTGCCCTTATGCCATGTAGAGCTCCTGCCAGACAGCTCTAAGTAATGCCAGTGGCATGAGATCCAGTGGTGGGCTGGCAGAGCGAAGTTTCAATGTGCCCCCTTCCTGGTGGGAAGATTCAGGGCCCAGAAGTAGAATATATGTGCCAGCAGGGAGTTCCCCTCTGACCGGGGAATCTCTACTGCTATTTACAGCTGTATCACATCCCCTTTATCCCACTGAATGGAACAAAGTGGCTGTTTTTGACTTTCAGATTCTATTCCTTTATACACTTCAGTGGAACTAGGGTTTCCAGTGATGATGCATGAGCAGGAAAAGATGCAGGGTTGACTTGCTGTGCTCACAATTATGAAAAACAACAGTAACAATATGGGCCTGATCCTCTCCTGGTATCCATTCTTAGTTATATATCTGGCCATATACTTGTAAAATGAGCAATGGAGCCAGTGGAAAAAAAAACACACATGAAATTCTCAGGATGTTATTTCCCTCTTCTTTTAAAGATTAACCAAGAATTTCATAAGAGAGTTATTTAGTAAAAAATGAATTTGAACACACATTAGGTGCTAAACTACATCACTTTTCAGCAACTTGGTTAATATAGTGACAGTTGGCTCACAAATGGCTATTTTAATTAATTGCTTTTCTAATACCTAACATATTTGGAAAAGTCGTCCTCAGTGCCATCCCCTGTACCAGGTACATAACCCATGTGACACTTTACTTTAAAGCTTCCCCCATTATTCATTGCAGAACAGAAGCTGCAACAAAGAAGTTAAAACGATGCACCCCTTTCTTTCCACACCCAAAATATATTTCTTAAGGTATACACAAAAGCTGATGCATAGAGGACCAGAACAGGGCATTTTCAGAGCTTAAGTGCTCAAGATAGGGCTGAGGTGATATAAAGGCCACTGCCCTGAACTTCATCCATCCAGAAGAACCTTTTCACTGTAAGGCTGAGCAAAACAAGTTCTTTCAAAGTGACAATTTAACGCACAAAACAAGTAGTATGGAAAAGGTATTAAGGATGCACAGGCATCCAATAAATGTTATTGAATCATCAAAATATACCCACATAACAGAAAGCTGAATGTCATGCCATTTATGGCATGGTACTACTCCTCAGCTCAGTTAAGAAACAGGCTCTCTTGCCTCATTGCTTTCCTTTTATCTCCTTTCCCCACTTCTGGGGGGGAATTCTGTGTCACTGTGCGTGCACAGAATTCATGGTTCCCGCGTATTTCTTTGCTTCCCCACAGAAAAATGACTTCTGACGGGGAAGCAAAGGGAAGCCACAAGAGCGGTCATGCACCCCCTCCCTGGCAGTGCAGGCAGGTCTGTTTGGGCACTCAGAGCAGCTGGTAGAGATGTAAATCACTGCAGTGGGGAGAGGGAGAGGGGGAGGAGGAGGAGGCTGGGCAGTCATGCGTGGGAGAAAGAGAGACACTGTGTCCCTCTTGCTCACTGTTGCAGCATGTTCAGCATAGAGGGGCAGGGCTTTGGGATCTTTCTGAAGAGGTAGGTGTGGCGTAGGGCAGGCTCTGTCACCTCAGAGCAGAATGTAGCTGTTCCCATTTTTCTTTGTGAATTCCCCCAGGATTATAAAACAGGTGTACAAATTTTAAGGCTCTTTTACATTGCCAGAGTGGAGTAATGGACAGTATGGCCTTATAAATGCTGATGGTGCTTTAGTGATTAGAACTAGTCTAAGTTTTTGGACTGAAAAAATTTCCTATCAAAATGTACTCTGTGACGGGTTGGATCACAGAAACCCCCTTGGGAGCTGCCACCCGATGTGCAAAGACTACCCCTGCTTCTGTTTTCCCTGCCAGCTCAGGACTCCAGCACCCTGTCTTGCTGAGCCAGACACTCCCGTCTGGCTCCAGACACAGACCCAGGGTCTGAATCACTTGTCCCAAAGCTGCAAGTTTACCCGAAAACAGCTCACAGTAGTGCGCTTGTCTTTAGCACTCAGATGCCCAACTCCCAATGGGGTCTAAACCCAGATAAATCCGTTTTACCCTGCATAAAGTTTATGCAGGGCAAACTCATAAATTGTTCGCCCTCTATAACACTGATAGAGAGATATGCACAGTTGTTTGCTCCCCCAGGTATTAATACATACTCTGAGTAAATTACTAAATAAAAAGTGATTTTATTAAATACAGACAGTAGGATTTAAGTGGTTCAAAGTAGTAACAGACAGAACAAAGTAAGTCACAAGCAAAATAAAATAAAATGCGCAAATCTATGCCTAATCAAACTGAATACAGATAATCTCACCCTCAGAGATGCTTCAGTAAGTTTTTCTCAGACTGGACACCTTCCAGGCCTGGGCACAATTCTTTCCCCTGGTGCAGCTCTTGTTGCAGCTCAGGTGATAGCTAGGGGATTCTTCATGATGGCTTCTCTCCCTCTCTCTTCTCTTCCCCCCTTTATATATCTTTTGCATAAGGCGGGAACTCTTTGTCTCTCTGGGTTTCCACCCCCCCCTCACTGGAAAAGCACCAGGTTAAAGATGGATTCCAGTTCAGGTGACATGATCACATGTCACTGCAAGACTTCATTACTCACTTGCCAGCACACACATATACAGGAAGACTCACAGGTAAATACAGCCATCTGCAGACAATGGGAGTCATCAAGATTCCAAACCATCATTAATGGTCCACACTTTACACAATTACAATAGGCCCTCAGAGTTACATTTTATATTTCTAGTTTTAGATACAAGAGTGGTACATTTATACAAATCAGATGATCATACTCAGTAGATTATAAGCTTTGTAATGATACCTTACAAGAGACCTTTTGCATGAGGCATACCCCAGTTACTTACATTCACTTATTACCGTATTTTCTCTAAAACTATCTCAGTTACATTATATTGACTTATTATCAAGTTTTTATAAAACCATATAGACTGCACAACGTCACATACTCCATGAACTGTTTGCTACTGATATTTTTGGAGATGGTCAATAGCCAGTATAAATTGTGAGTTTGAATCCCCAGCCCTCACTTGCTCTTCAGTTGCTTATGATGTAACCCTGAGCATATGGCTGCATATATTTGTTGGCTAATAACTAGAAGTAAAGGGTCAATGCTACTGCATTACTATTAGACAGAGGGGGGGTTGGCTCTGCTTTGTTTTTTGCCCTTTTTTTTTACACTCTTCTCCATGCTGTGACAGTGATGCTGAATTATACTGATGAGTAAGGCCCTATTTAACTTGCAATATTGCAGAAATTGTGGATTCCACAATATTAGGCTTCCACTGCAATTTTGCAGCCCTGACTGTCAGTCCCGGGTTCCAGCTCTCAGCCCCAGACAGCCAACAGTGAGAGCTGCCCACTCTCAGCTCCATGTTCCTACTGTCAGCCCTGGGCCCTTGCTCTCAGCTTTGGGTAGCCAACAGTGGACAATAGTGGAAAAGTAATAATGGGCTTTATTACCACAAATACTGTAATATGGTCCATTATTACTTTTCCGCAATTTTCCGTCGCTTGTCCACAACTCAGACGCAACTTTTTGACAATCATCCCACAGTTCAAGTAGGGCCTTACTGATGAGTCAAAAAACTCAGATAAACCGCAGACAGCTACTTTGGGATTATTATTTTAGGTACCAACTAACCAACCTAGTATTATTATTTTATTTTGGAGGGATTTTGGGGAGGGTGAGTGACAGATATTTTCGCAAACTTGTTCTGAGGAAAATGTGTTATACTAAAAGTACCATCATTGCTTGCTTGTTTTTACAACTTGTCAACTTATCTTCCATGTATCTTTCATTTCCCTCTCTTTAAATTGATCCTTAGGACAAGCATTCATAGATGCGTAATATGATTGTGCATCACGGCTGCCTCTAGTCTTCCTGCAGTGGAATTTTACTGAATGCAAAAATGACATTGATTCATCAGCATCACCAGACGCTAAACAGTACGAGTTTGTGGAAATTTATTCTCTTTGGTTTTCCTCCCCTGCTGGGAAATTCCTGTAGAGAACCAACTATCCTATCTGACACATCTGCACACCCTGTCTTAATTTCTGTGACTGGACTATCTGACCTAAAAAGTGTCACTGGAGATTGTACTACAGTCGCTTCATTGAAATAAGACCTGCAGGCTAGCCTGCTAAAATACCAAAGTAGTGTGCTATCTGCCATAATGAGTTTTCTTTTGCTCTCTCTTTTTTCCACTCAGTCTTTTTGAAAACCCCATGGGTTCTGAATAATAGCAATACAAACTCAACTACTCCTCCTGATTTTAGGAGAGGTATAAGATATGACAGCAATTAAGCTTTATTTAATAATGTATAAATACTGGAGGTTGACTCGGCTATTGGGATGTTTACTGTATTAATATATTGGTTTAATTCAAGCAGGGTTGGGAAGAGGGCTTTAAACAAAACAAGCAGGAAAGAAACCTAATGGTTCAAACTAAACCACTTATTGGCAAACAATTGAGGACTGTTAAAGGATAATGCCATTGCAGGAAAAGGCCTGGGAATCAGAAAATGAAAACGATTATAGCAGTTGGACCTGCTGGGTAAATGCGGCTGATACACAGGATACTGTAACTCATGGCCTGGTCTAAGAGTGGGAGAATTGTAGAATTCACCCCAGGATTGGTAAAGGCACAAAACCTGACATTTCCGAGTGTCACTCGGAGACACAAGAGAAAGGGTCAGAGGTACCACGAACCCTGTAACTGTGATACTGGATATAGCACTGTATCTTTCAACACATGGGTTTTCATATTGAGTACTTCAAAACAGTTAACGCTGTGTACCCATCTTTTACAGTCTCCATATAGGAGTCCTGTAGTAGGTCAAGTGTTCCTAAGCTATTTTTCTCTGAATAGGTAAGAGTGATGGATTTGCAACAGCAGTGACTATGAAGACTTCATATAAGGATACTATGTAGTTTCAAGAACCCCTACATAAATGTATATAAATAGAGATATTTAAAAATAATGGTGATCTTTTCTTCATTTTAGGATTTCTGTTTTCACCTCATTTTACAATGCACTAATCAAATGCTGCTGATCCAAGCCTTTAACAAAATATATATGTGGTCAGTCTGTCTGGCTGTTTGTTTACAAAAATCAAGCCCCTCCCCTGCCAGGTGTTCACCTGCCAGATGTAACGTTTCTGCTGACTAAGGCTATGACTACACTACGGACCCTACAGTGTCACAGCTGTTCTACTGCTGTAAGGGCTCTTGTGTAGCCGCTGTATCCTGGCAGGAGAGAGTTCTCCTGCCAGCATAATTAAACCACCCTTAACAAGCAGTGGTAGCTATACTGGTGGGAGAGCATCTCCCGCCAACATAGCCCTGTCCACACTGGCACTTTTGTTGGTGAAGCTTTTGTCAGTCATAGGGGTGTTTTTTTCATAGCCTGACCTTGTTGGTTTTACTGACAAAAGTCTAGTGCAGACATAGCCTAAGAGCTGGACTGAGCAGATACGAGTTGTATCACAGTGGCCCACCAAACTCAGCCTCTGCAGGACTTTGTTTGGGTGAGTGTTTCAAGAATCAGTTGGATCTGATTCAAAGTCCATGGATGTCAATGGGTATTTTCCATTGACATTTAACAGGTTTTGGATCATTCCTATGATGCTTATCACTGTGGTGTCTATGCACAGCACTAAAATAAAGAGCACAATTATGGAAACGAAAGCCCTTCACTAAACATGCTCTGCCACAGCTCCCTGGAGTTCCACTCTGGGCAGAGACAGCAAGAGCATTTCATAAAAGTGGAGCCAACTTGTTGGTACTTGGCATGCAATGAATTGAAATGGAAAATGTAAAATAACTTTAAAGTGACACAGATTTAGAAAAGTGGCTAATAAAACCTGCGCACTGTGAAGAATTAACCTTTTAAGGGAAAGCAACCAAACTTACTAAATGCAGAGAACTTGTTCGCCAGACATTCCCTATTGTATTTGGAAACTTAGGCTGATTTTTTGAAAGCTGCTTAAGGGATTTGAATGCTCAGTTCCCATTAAAATTAATGGAAATTGGGTGCTCAAACCATGTAGGCAGCTTTGAAATTCCTTCCCTTATTAACTTATAATATAGAAAATAATATAAAATCTACAAGCTTTTAAAACTGGTGCTGTCTGTTAATGAAAAAAAAAAAGGAATGAAATTCTGGGCCCATTAAAAACTCCTATTGTCTGCAGTAGGGTCAGGTTTTCACCCATTATCTTAAAAAAAAAAAAAAAAAAAAAATAGAGGAGGAAGGTATTGCATAGGGAGCAAGGCTGCAGTTAATTTAAAAAACAAACAAACAAACAAAAAAACCAACTAGATATCAGAAAGGGTTTTCCTCTTAGAATAATCCAAATAAATAAATTGGGCATGCACTAAAAAACTCCTTCTAGAGGTGGTCCTGCAGAATGGGGTTTCAGCATCTTAGTGGGTAGATAAATGGAAGGCTCCTTTCTGCAGGTTTGTTTATCTTTGTCAATCTTAAGGCAATCACAATCTATATCACATTTCTCTAATAGTAAATTTACTTTTCAGGTATAATAATTAGAGTGAGCAAACCAGTGTGGATAAGATATGAATCAATCCGCACATTTCCCCCCAGATTTGAACCTTAAAAAGAAGGTATGTTAAATGATTTAAAGAGAATTTAAAAGGATATGTTAATTTTCACACTGTTGCATTTTTTTAGTCTGAACTCTACTGAGGGCAGAACATAGCATAAATTTCATGCGCGAGAGCCTGTTAATGCAGGATTTCCAGCCCTGTTTCACAGACTAAAGAGCTTCAGTTAAACACCTACTATTCAGATTGTTTCTTTGACCTAATATTACAGTCTGTTAGAATCTTGCTCACCTCTAACAGTAAATCTCCTGAGCATCGTAAAGACAAGTAGTACTGGCTCCAAACCCAAATTAATTTTGTATATTTATTTATTCCAAGATTTAAAATGCACTAATCACAATCTATAAGCACATGTACTGAATCTAGAAACATCAATTAAGAAAACAGTACAGTGGCCAGATATATACTGTATTTAATTTGAAATAGGAGAAGCTCAGATAGGGAGGAGGAGGAGGTAATATATTGTCAGAGAGAAGTGATAAACTCTGTCCTTTGGAAGGGATTGTGACTGACAGCTGTACCCCTTCAGAATAACAGGAAACTTTTGCGTATGCTGAACTGGCTCAACTTATGGAGCTTTTGTCGTCCAGCACTTGTGGCGGCTATTATGAACCTCTGACTACAGTGCTAATCAAACTGGGCACCATTTAATTGAAGTAGCACTTATGGAAAATATTGTTATGATATTTACAGGAAGTAGTTTTAACTTTTCTAGTGTTCAGAGTGTCAATACCGTCATCTGATCTGTCTTTTTCCCCATAAACAAACAACCACAAGTAGAATTCAATCTAAAATTACTTTAATTGTGGAAGATTAAGGAAAACAACAAAAGTAAGGTACTTGTGACAGCATGTCATGATAGTACATGTTCACGTCTTCTTTTTAAGAGGCCGCATAACTTTGAAAACAAAATGTCTGTTCTTTCTCTTCTTAGAAATGTAAAGGTACAGTATACCAAAAAACCAAAACATCACAGTTTGATAGATACATACACCATGTTGTCTTGTTAAAGTGAATCTGATCCTGCTCAAACCTATGTATGCTTCACTTGATTTTGTACAGTAATACGACACACTACTGTTCATTTAAAAAACCTTAGGTGTCCAGATGTAAAAGCATATAGTATAGGTAACTCCATGATTATTTTAATACCTACCCAGAGGGTTTCCATCAGCCCTCCCCCTTACCCATTCTGGTCCCCAAACAACCTGCTGTTGGGACCTTACCATTCCTCTCCCCCCCTCCACCCCGAGGCTTAAGGTGGGTTATAAAGGAGGGTGTGGTTGGCTCCCTGCTGTGCCAGTCAAAGGGACTCTGACCCCCCCTCCTCCTTTAACAAACACCTCCTTTAAATCCTTTACCAAACCATTTATCTGATCGGTGTATCCCCTCCCTATGGAGTACCTGCACTGGACAGCCACATCACACTTAGGCTATGATGTTGCAACTCATTATGTAACTCCTGTTCCCTGCTCACCAGCCAACTCACTCCCTCCCTTCCCACACCGAACCCACTGTGGGTAAGGCAACCCCCCACCCCCTCAGACTCCGCCCCCCCACACACACTCTGCCTTGGCCAATCTGGTGGTGAGGAAAAAATTCCTTCCCAGCCCCACCAGAAAGGAGCAGCTAACGCAATGCAAGATCTGACCAAACCTGATATTTCACCACTTGCAAAGGTGGGATGGTGGGTGCTGCTCCACCTGGTCTGGGGAAAAGGGGGTTTCTCCCGCAGGACGTGCCCTTTCTCAACTCCCTTCCCTTTCAGTGCCTGGGGGATGAGTTAGCATCATCACTGACCTTCTGAAGAGTATCTGCCTCTATACCCCCCTCATTAAAGTGGTATATCCCTTCCCCCAGTAATCCAGACAGCAATGTCCCCACTTAAGGTGTGGTGTGGTCATTGACATTTCTGTTTGAGCACAGGATGTTTTTCTAGGATGGATTTGTGAGAATGATAACAATATGACTGCTTGGTGTCTAGGAGTTATTGAAAATATTTTGAGTAGCAGTGTGCCATAAGTAAATACTCATTCCATGTGAACAAGTTCTTTCCCAGAATTTGCCTTGGGCAAATTGACATTTCATGAGTGATGAGCATCTCTTGTCTTTGAGTATTTTTATTCTACTGACATATGTCAAATTAAATCACAGTTTCTTCTGTCTTTCCAAATACTCATGGGCAAAACAGAATCTCGCATACTTCCTGTTTACATCGCTCTATCTTCATATTTTGTAGATAGGTTTTGCACCATTCTTTTTCTCAGAAGCTTTGGAATTTAAAAAGTTTTATATTCTTTATTTCCATTCTTAAATCTGCCAGTGTCCAGCTCTGCAGTTTCAGTATAACATTACACTGTGTGATCACTTGTATGTTGAGACTAACCTTTAGCTGATAAATTCTGCTTGATTTACTCATGCAAGCAGTCCCAGTGAAGTCTACAGGACTACTTTCATGAATAAGATAGCAGCCTTTGGCTATCTCTATTTCTTTTAATATTCAGTATTTCATCTTTCTGGACCTGATTCAGCAAAGCACTTAGGCATGTGTTGAGGACCCGTTAATGTCAAGCTTGTATTTAAATGCTGCATTGAATCGGGGCCTCTCATTTTAACTTGATTTTAGTTCAGATTTGTACAACCACTGGTAAACACTTCATTAGTATATGTACTTGTTCAGTATATTCTTCATTCATTTTTGACATCTGTATCAATTACATTTTTATTCAGGCCTGGTCTAGAAAGTGTAGCTGTTATATACATTTCCTCTCAGTTTGCATGTTGTCCTAAGATGATGTAGCAGTAATTTTGTGATGTTGCATTGCATAGACGTAGAGCTGGTTAACTATTTATTTTGAATGACACTTGTTACAAATGCATCTCCTTTTGGTTAGTGAATTGTTCATGAGCCAACCTTGATTAACTTTCAGTGCTCATTAACATTCTCATAATTTCCCAGTGGTTGTTAAAATATTTAATATTGCATGTGACTCCTCAGATCATAGGGACTGAAATCTGATTTAATAATGAATATATTTGTGAATCAGTTTTATTTACTATTCAGCTAGCTCTAGTAAGACATTATTAAAACTTAATACCAGTTGTTTATAGAATCATAGAAATGTAGGGCTGGAAGGTACCTTGAGAAGTCATCTAGTTCAGCCCCCAGGACTAAGGCAGGACCAAAATGTATCTAGACCATCCCTTGCAGCAGATAAAGCCCATCACTACTTGCCTTACCTTCAGTGGATATGGAGAACACTTGATCACTATCCTCTTTATAAAAGCCATTAACATATTAGAAGACTGTTACTGGGTCCCCCCTCAGTCTTCTTTCCTCAAGACTAAACATGTCCATTTTTTTTAACCTTTCCTCATAGGTCAGATTATCTCTTTTTCTCATAAATAAACTGGTAAAGAAATACAGTAGTTTGTCCGTCGTCTTTTAGCATAAATTACTGTCAGAGTTTTTAATGCAGAAACAATGAACACAAGTAGTTGAATAGCCCACCCTGTTCATCATCCACTAAACACTCAAAGGTTTGGAATGCCATAAAGCTGTAAACGTTATTATTAACTAGTTTTCACTGATCCTAATGTCCACTGAACCTTTCCCTTTACTTCAGTGAGCACTGGATCATGCCAAAATTGTTCTTAACATTCCAATTTTTTTCTAAGCCTCCAAGCATCTGAGTGTCTGTAGTATTTTCCTCTCTTAACAGTAAAAGACTTACTAGCCAAATCTATAACCCGGTAGGCATATCCTGAGGAGCAAAGGTTTGGTACACAATGTGGTACTGGGGACTGTGCCATTAAGGATGAGTGTCCCAGATATGGGTGGGGCATTGTGAAGCTCTTGTTGTTATACATAGCCAGTCAGAATCAGATACAGAATAAGGTAGAGGTCTTGCAAGCACCATAGGTGCTGTATTGTCACAGAACACCACACGCAATGGGTATGTGTCCTCTTTCTACATTCCCAGATTTTGCCCCTTCTCTGTGCAGTGAAACTGTATTTGTTCTAGTACATCTGGCCCACTCACTGACAGCAGAGTCAGGATTTGCCCCTTCATAATGCATGCATGTACTTAATCTGACATACGTAGTGGCTTTGTAAATTGTAGAGGGTCTAATTTTCTAAGAGATCATACCTCAGGCAGGATATTGGACACGTACTCAGATGCTGTGGTGAATGAGCATAATAAAAATGCTTAGCTATCTGGATATTTCTTGGGCAAAACAGGCTGTAAAATTGTAGAGGTCAAGCTGAGACCCCTTCGAAAATGAGGCCTCATCTGTATCAATTTATGCAAGCATCAGTAAAGATTGTATTACTGCCTAAGTTCGTGTCTGAATCATTTCAAAAATGAAGAGTAGTTATTGCCATGCAGAGACGCACACACAAATGGCATAGGATCAGATACTTTACAAATAGGTCAGCAAAATAGCACTGGTTCACTGGCCCCCATCCTTAGGTGATATGTAGTATGTTGCGGCTATCACTATAGCCTACTGATCTACAATGGAATGGATGTACACATGCCCAGCATCCTTTGTAGTGACAGCACTCTCCCCATCCCCTGTATTAGGTCCCTGCACAAAGCCAATTTAGGCACTCTGTGTATGGGGGGGAGGAGGGAGTTAGGGTGGTAGAACATTATTGGACCCCGACATTTCCATTTTCAGGTGTCAAAGAGTCCATTGAACTTTACCTTACTATAGAAATCTTCCCCAGAAGTTCAAATCTGACTTTCATTTTAATTAGCTTGGTGGAGAGTAATTTGAGGAAGCCTTTTTTTTCCCTGCAGTAAAATCTGAAATTATTAATGACAAGCTAGAAAGTAATAATTTCAAAATCCTGAAAAAATATCTTTTGAACCAGTTAAAATGAGGTGGGTTGATTTTCCTGTTCTTTCCTCCCTCCCCACCCCAAGATGGGAATCAACAATAATTGGCTTTTTCTGATGAAGTGGATAGAAGGTTGTGGCTGTTACTTTTCTTACAAGAACTGTTTCAAGTGGTCTGTGTCTGAAGTACTGGAGAGGATATGGATGAAAGAAGAGCTACAATTTTCTTTTACACTTTATATATAATATGTCATGTGCTAACGTCCTTTCTTTTATAGGCTTCCTTTCCCAGGGCTTGTATTCTTCCCACCTCTATCATTTATAAAGAAAAATATTGGTGTAAACTAGCAATATATCGTACCATTATCACAATCCTGGAATTAATGGTAGGGTGAGATTTTCAAAAGCACTCAAGGTTGGCCTAACACTAGCCCCATTGAAGTCAGTGGTAAAACACCAAGGAGCAGAATTAGGCCAATGATGAGTACTTTTGAAAATGCTACCCATAATCACATAGTCTGTGATAACTATAGGTTTCAGAGTAGCAGCCGAGTTAGTCTGTATCCGCAAAAAGAACAGGAGTACTTGTGGCACCTTAGAGACTAACAAATTTATTAGAGCATAAGCTTTCGTGGGCTACTGCCCACTTCTTCAGTAGGAAGTTGCACATCACTGCCTGGAAGACGTGGCCCTTTTCACTTTCTCTTCCTTGAAAATTAAACTTCTGAAAACAAAATATCAATTTCTTGGAACTGTTAATCAGTAAACAACCAGCGCCCATCCCAGCCCCGCCTGTGTCACGGGCTATAAAGAGGGGCCTGACTGGGAGCCCCAGACACCAGTCCCTGGAAGGAGACTCACTTGGCACCCGCGGGCAGCCTCCACTCCCAGTAGCAATGGAGAAAATGGGCTTCTCTCTGATCCTCGTCTTGGCTCTTGTGACCCTCAGCACCTCTTCACAGGAAAAGGTACTGGGCAGGGTGAGGGCCGAGGGGGCTGGGTGAACGCTCTGGGGTGTCTCAGGCTGGGCAGGGAGCACTGAGAGACTGAGGGGAGCGATGGGTGATGGATCAGACACTGCAATGACTGTGGGGAGGTGTGACGAACTGGGCCTGTTCTTACTGTGGTCTGTGAATGCTGACAGGGGAGTGTGGCTAGGATGGTCTGCATTGGGGGATGGGAGTCTGCCCGAAGGCGAATACCTGAGCATGTAACATGAGAACCCAGGAAGGGGTTGGAGGTCAGGTGACACCTTGGCCCGGGAAACTGAACAAAGGCTGTGGGAGGGGTCGCTGAAGGCAGAATGCTGGAAGCGGGCTGGAGAGATGGCTGGGAGGCAGAGATGGCTCTGACCTCCCAAGGGGGCTGGGATGCCCTGGGACCCCAAGCTGGACCTAACTGAGGGGGGCCCTGTTGTCTGTGCCTGCAAGACCTGTCTTGGACTGTATTCCTGTCATCCAAATAAACCTTCTGCTTTACTGGCTGGCTGAGAGTCATGGTGAATCGCAGGAAGCCGGGGGTGCGGGGCCCTGAGTCCCCCAATACTCCGTGACAGGAGGTGAGGGCAGGGTAGGGCCTTTTCCCACGCCGGGATTATGCTCTCAAGGGAATGTCTGTCTGTCACAGCAACATGTGGGCTGAGCCCCGCACCCCCCACTCAGCCCAGGCAGGTTATTTCCTTGTGGCGAGAATTCTCGTGCCAGACAATAAACGCCCTGAGACGGTGGCAGGGCCAAGCCAGGGAGCCCCACCGGTGCCCGAGGCACAAGCTCACAAGGCTCTAGCCACCCGCGGGCACCTGGACCGTCTCCCTGAGGGAGCAGCCAAGCAGGACACTCAGTGCAACGGGCGGGAAGCAGCAGGCTCACTTTTCAGAGCTCCGCGTTATCCCAGCCAGCAGAGTTAAAACAAGACTGAGCAGTTCCCTAAAATCTGAAACCCCTTTTCTCCTTCGAGAGCTCCCGGGTCTCAGCTCCCAGCTCACGGGGCCTGTCTGCCTGAGCCGCCGGGGGCTAGAACCGGGCAGATTTCACTGCTGCTTTGCCTGGGAATTCGCCTTCTCGGAACAGAAATGTCCCAGGCCAGAGTCACTATGGAGACTGGCCTTTCTGAGCAGACTTGGCAGGGGCAGCTCGGCTGCGGATCCATCCCAATAGAAATCACAGATAGAAATGGGGGGGGGGCCCTCAATGGCCAGGAGTCAGAGCACAGACCCCCTTTGTCACTGGTCGTCTTCCGCTTTGTGGGGTCTGTGTCCTGCGTTTAGGGCTCTCGGGGTCATGGCCTCAGCCGGGCGTCTGACCCACCTGACCCCCCCCCCGCCCCCCCCGCGGGCCCCCCCCCCCTTTCAGTGCATCCTGACTGGAACCTGGCAGAACGACCTGGGCTCTAACATGACCATCTCTGCCGTGAACGAGGCCGGGCAGTTCTCTGGGTCATACCTCACAGCGGTGTCAGCCGCAAAAAAGCCGATCCTCGTGTCGCCCCTGAACGGATCCCAGCACATCGACAACCTGGGGCAGCCGACCTTCGGGTTCACCGTCACGTGGAGCTTCTCAGGTACGTGTCCCAATGGCTTCGGGGACCGTGCGGGCGGTTGCGGGGAGAGGAACTCGGTGCTTGATGGATAGGCTGAAATCCCCCCAGCTCCACCCTGGGGCAGTGCCTGGCACCCCCCACCCCCCCACCCGGCCTACCCCAGCCCATCTTTTGCAGCCTCCTCCTCTCATTTGTGCCCCTGCCTGTCTCAGGCCACTGCTTCAGCCTGCCACTGCCTTCCCGTCTGGGCACCCAATGGCCAGCAACCCGCTGTGGGTGATCCGGCTCATCACGGAGCAGGATCCTCCCCCGCCTCCCCGACACTGAGTAACTTTGGTTCCTGCACCAAAGTCCCTGCCGTCGTCACACCTGCTCTCTGGGCGGGGAACAGCCGTTTGCCCTGGGACACTTCCGTCCCGGTGGGGCACGCTTTGGCAAAGTGGTTGCATTTGCCACGTTGTCGACATTCTTGCCCATACGCAGGACGGCTCCTTACAGCGAGGCCACGGCCACATTGAGAACAACCCTTCATTGCCTCTGGCTGCTCTTTCTTCACTGGATCCCGGGTTTTTGTTAGCAGCAGACGGCGTCCAGCCTAGGCGCTTGCCAAAGGCAGACTCAGTGCGATGGGGGCACTTGTGTGTCCGGTTCGCCCAGCCCCCCCAGTTGTTTTCAATCGTTTCATCTGCAGGATATAATACATCCACAGCACGTTCAAGGGTTTGGACCGGCTCGCTCGCACCGTGTTTGACACAATACCACGCACGAGGCGTGGAATTCGCACGGTTCTCAGTATTCACGTGATCGTGCTGCCAGTTTTAAATCCGTCACATATTGATCCCCATCGGTCTGACATCTGGTGAAAAATTGAGCTTCTCATACACCAAGTTGCTTGCGGTGCACAGAATGCCTCAGACTCACTCTTTGAGACCTGTATTTTTTCTCCATCGGCACCATCATCAAATTGAAACCCCCTCTCGCTCCTTCACCGGCCACAGGAAGAAATGACGCTGTCCGCAGCCATTCCTCTATTGTGTCTGCACCCAGAGCCGGTGCCAGGCAGAAGCAGACTGAGCAATTGCTTAGGGCCCCAAGCAGCTCGAGGGGGCCCCCTTTAATTATGACTGTGTTGTGTCTGCACCACTCACAATGAGGGAAGCAGCTCCATCGAGGAACTCGGTAGGGCTGCCAAGTCCAGCACTGGAAAGTGAGGAGAGACCAGAACTGCAGCTGCCCCGTGCACATGCCTCCTGGGCCCGTCTGCAGGACGCGGCCACAGCCCAGTGGTTCGTTCGGTGCTCAGAGAATGGGGCAGCTTGACAGTATCCCTTAGGGTGACCAGGTGTCTTGTTTTCGACGCAAACACCCGGTCAAAAAGGGATCCTGGCAACCCCAGTCAGCACCACTGACGGGGCTGTTGACTGTCCGGTTCACGGTGCTGCGCAGCAGGGCTGGCAGGGCTCTCTGCTAGCCTCCGCGCCACATGGCTCTCGGGAAGCAGCCGGCATGTCCCCCCTCCGGCTCCTATGCATAGGGGCAGCCAGGGGGCTTCGCACACTGCCCCCACCCCAAGCACTGCCCCCACAGCTCCCATTGGCCGGGATCTGCAGCCAACAGGAGCTACAGGGGCAGCGCCTGTGGACGGGGCAGCGCGCAGAGCCACCTGGCCGCGCCTCTGCCCCAGCCCTGATCCCCCTCCCATCCTCCAAACCCCTCGATCCCAGGCCGGAGCACCTTCCTGTACCCCAAACCCCTCATCCCCAGCCCCACATCAGAACCCGCAGCCCCAGCCAGAGCTCTCACCACCCCCAGTGCCCCAACTCCCTGCCCGAGCCTGGAGCCCCCCTCACACCCCCGGAACCCCTAATTTCTTCCCCCCCCCCCGGAACCTACACCCCCAGCCCAGAGCCCATATCTCCTCCCACACCCTAATCCCCTGCCTCAGCCCGGAGCCCCCTCCCATACTCCAAACTCCTCGGCTCCACCCCCAGCCTGGAGCCCCCTCCTGCACCCCAAACCCCTCATCCCAGGCCCTACCCTAGAGCCCACACCTCCAAACAGAGCCCTCACCCTCTCTCACATCCCAACCCACTGCCTCAGCATGGAGCCCCCTTCCGCACTCTGAACTCCTCATTTCTGGCTCCACCCCGGAGCCCGCACCCCCAGCTGGAGCCCTCAACCCCTCCCGCACCCCTGCCCCCTGCCCAGCCCAGTGAAAATGAGCGAGTGAGTGAGGGGGGGGAGAGTGAGAGACAGAGGGAGGGGGGATGGAGTGAGTGGGGGCGGGGCCTCGGAGGAGGGGCAGGGGCAGGGGCAGGACAAAGGGTGTTCGGTTTTGTGTGAGTCGAAAGTTGGCAACCCTAATTCTCTTTCCATCCGCAGTCCTGCCTTATTTGCTGCTCACTGTCCGAGCCTGGTACTGCACATTCACTGCCGCACGGGCACTTCCATGGCACTTGGCACCACGGTGTCGGAGCCTGTCAGAAACGTTAATGATCTCACTGCACCCCAGTGGAAGGACAATGGCCTTACCCCAGCAACAGGGGGGGAAACTGAGGCACAGAGATTAGGGCCAAAATTTACAGAACTCCCCAGGAATTGGGGTGCCTCAGTGGCTGGGGGCCCAGCGTAGGACACACAGGGCCTGGTTGGTCAGACGTCCTGAGCACCTGCAGCTCCCACTAACCACGTACAGCTGTGAGCGCCCAGCACATCGGCACACCAGGCCCGGGGACCCAGCAGGGGGCCCAGACATGAGGAATGCACAGTGAGTGGCCGCATGATCTGGGGCGCTCAGCTATCTCCCTGGGGCCCTGTCATGGACTCACAGATCATGCCTACTCTTGGCCCCGTGCGGGGTGCCCCTTTCAGTGAGACAGCCCTTCTCGGGGGTCCACTCTCTTTCGGGGTCAGGCCCCTCCACCTCCTGGAGCCGCACCTCTCTGAGCCTCAGCACGTCTGTCTCTGCCATGGGCCCCCTCAGGGAGTCCCCTCGCTCTGGACCCCCCGGGCCTCCACCCCCAAAGAGGTTGATGCAACCCTGTTCTCTAGACCGGAGTGACTCTCAGCCAGAGTAACACAGGAGGGTTTATTGAGCATCTGAACACAGCACAGGAAACTCTCAGGGCCTCAGGCCTGGCCTCCCTCAGCCCAGCACATCCCTGTCTCTCTGCAACCAGGTGGGCTCTGCCTGCTCCCCCTCCCCAGCCCAGAGCCCCCCTGCTCACAGCTGGGTATCTGAGATCCCCCAGCCCCAGGCCCCACCTCTGTCCATTGTCTTCTCTCCAGGTAAACAGGGTCGTAAACCGGGGCCTCCTCTCCTCGCTTCTGTCCTCTGGCTGGAACCGGCTTGTTAGGTCACTGGGTCCTCACTCTGCAGCCCATTGTCCTCCCACTGTCCAGAACCGGCTGCGTCTCTTCAGCTGGGCCTCCGGGTCGGGGTCTCAGGTCACCGGTCGCTGGGGTATCCATCCTCCAGGCCATCGGCTGAGGTCCCAAGTTCCCTCTCCAGTCCTCTGTAACAACAAACTCCCTCTCCCCTCACCTCGTTAAACCAGTAACCCCAAGGGAAACTGAGTCCCACCCCCTCTGCATGCAAACCATTGAAACCCCACTGAAAACAAGAAAACCCTCCACTTCGTCACAGGCCCAACCTCCAAACTGATTGTGACAATATTGGAACAATCAATTAAATGCACCGTCGCATCTCCCCACAAATCCTCTGACAGCCGGACGGGTCTGTCTAACTGGGTCTGCAGCCGCACGGACTCTTTCCAGGAAGTGTCCATTGTCGCCCTAGCACGATCTCAGCTCCAGCAAAGGGAGCCCAAGTGCCGGCTCCCTGTGAGTCTGACCCATGCAGCGCTGAAACCCCCGGGGCTGGTGTGCACCAGGCGCTTCCCTGGAAATGGTCCCCGTAGCCAAGACCTGTGAGGTCAGAGCTCCTGGGATCCATCCTTGGCACTGCCAGTGACTCACTGGGGCCTTGGCCGGTCACTTCCCTTCCGTACGAGATCACTGTCCAGCCCCACCTCCCAGGCTGGACGTGGTGCCTGGGACGTGCTTGTGAGAGAGACGTGCAGGAGCGTGAGATCATCACACGACTGGCACTCAGAGCACTCCCTCTCCCTCCCTACGCTCGTGGGCACCGTCCGGGGACACCGGGGCTCTGGAGGTCTCGGGCCGAGTGTCACTGACGTTCGCTCTAACTCCTGTTCGATTCCCTGGCAGTCTCGACAACCGTCTTCGTGGGCCAGTGCTTCGTGGATCATCAGGGGAAGGAAACTCTGCAGACCATGTGGCTGCTGCGAGAGAAGGTCAAATCTGCAGAGGATAACTGGAATGCAACCACGTGAGTGACTGGGAATCCTCATTCCCCGGGGAGCAGAGAGGTCTCTGGTGGTCTGGGCTCCCCGTCCCAGCCTGTGTGGAGGAGACTCAGGTGATGGGGCGGGGAACAGTCCTGTGGCCAGAGGAGACAGGCACTGGTCTGCAGTGGGGCAGCAGCGCGTCTTCCCCAGACGCTCCTGCACTGGGCACTGGGAGCTTCACCCTGCCAGGGAGGAGAAGGAGAGAACACAGGGACAGGACCATCAGAAAAGCCCCAGAAGTCCTAGGCCTCCTGTAGCGTTTGGCCGAGAGGCCGTGAATTGTGTCTGTCAGCGACGGAGCACAGCCCGCACTGGGAACAGGAGCAAGGCCTCTGCACGGGGAGCGGCTTCAGCACCAAAACTGTCCCCAAGCCAGGCCCCGGGACAGGCAGTGAGTCTCGCAGAATCCTGGACATGTAGGGCTGGAAGGGACCTCGAGAGGCCACCTGCTCCGTCCTGCCAGGCTGCGGCAGGACCACGTACACCGAGAGCGTCCCAGACAGGGTGTGTCCCACCTGTTTGCTCGAGACCTGCAGGGATGGGCACTGCACACGCTGCTTGGTAGCCTGTTGCAGTACTGCCTGATCGGTAGAGAGCTTTTCCTAAGAGCTAACCTAACTCCCCTTGCTGCAGAGGGAGCCCATTGCTTCACGTCCCACCTTCAGCCGACGTGGAGAACAACTGATCCCCCTTCTCTTCTAACAGCCCTTAACATATCTGAGGACTGGGATCAGTTTCCCCCTAAGTTTTCTTGTCTCAAAACTAAACATGCCCAGTTTTTTTTTTTACTTTTCCTCACAGATCAGGTTTTCTAAACCTTTGATCGTTTGTTGCTCTCCTCTGGACTCTCTCCACATTGTCCACAACTTTCCTAAAGTGCAGCACCCACAACTGGCCCAGTCCTCCAGCTGAGGCCTCCCCAGCACTGAGGAGAGCGGGACAATCACCTCCCGTGTCGTACATGCCACGCTCCTGTTAACACAGCCCTCCATTCTATCAGCCTTTTCCCCAGCTGCAGCACGCTGTGGGCTCATGTTCAGTTTGTGCTCCAGTACGCCCCCAGCTCGCTTTCAGCAGTGCGATCTCCTAGCCAGATAATCCCCACTTTGCAGCTGTGCATAGGATTTTTTGCTCCTGGCTGAAGTACTTTGCATTTGTCTTCTTTGAATTTCATCCAGGTGAACTCAGACCAATTGTCCAATTTCTCAAGGTCGCTCTGGATTCTAATCCTGCCCCCCAAGTGCTCCCAGCCCCTCCCAGCCTGGTGTCCCCCCCACATTGTGTAAGCCCACTCGCCAAGCCATTGTTCAAGTCATTAATGAAAACATTGACTAGCACCGGCCCCAGGACTGACCCCTGGGGAGGGGGCCCAGGCCTCTGGTGCTACTTCGTGCCCCTCCCTGCGGCAAGATAGCTCCTGCCTGGGGAGCCTGTTTGTTCCCAGCCCTCCTCAGAGCACCCAGCGTCCCATCAGCAGCTGCCTGCCCTGGGGGGCACCAAGGGGAGCTTTGAGCAGGTGGCTGCTGATGGGTCCCTGCCCCCAACAGCCCTGCTGAGCACCACTGGGACATGCAGCCCGCGGAGCCCCTGCCCACCCCTGGGTGCTGCTGGGTGGCTCTGAGGCCAGGCCAGTGCGGGGTGCCCACAGCCACGCTGCCTCCCTGGGCTGGCGGCTGGGTGCCCCTGTGAGGTAGCGCCTTTAGGAATTGCCTGCCAGCCCCTTACCTGCCCCTGCATGGCGCTGCTGGGACCCCCGTGAGATGGAGCCTGGAGAAGGGGCGTTCCCCAGACAGCGGTGCTCAGCACCCAGGCCGGGCGCCCTGGGGATGGGGTGTCCCTCTTTGGGCTTCTCTCCTCAGGCTCATGCACCTTCTGCCCCTGCCTCCTTCCCCCCTCTAGTGTATGGGGCAGCGCCGAGCGCAGGCCCCTGCCGGGCCAGTAACCACAGCTCTGTGCTTCCCCGCAGGGTCGGCACAAACGTTTTCACCCGGATCAACGGGCAGAACATGGGAGAATCCGTGAGGAGCGACCTGTGACCTGTGACCCCAGCAGCACCGTGACCCCACTCTGCAGCTCCAGG